>NC_054557.1:7512819-7517819 GCF_017654505.1 Polyodon spathula
CACTGGTTAAAATCTCTATTTATTTATTTTATCAAAAATGTATCAAGCTTTATGTATTAGTTTGAAGCCATCAATGCATTTATGAATCACATACAAGAAAATCAACCAATCATCCAACCAAGGATTTCCAAGTACACATTTTTCCAAATAAAGTGGCATTTATCAAGTGCTGAACTGAAAACTACCTGTCTGTGTGTGCCGACTTTCAGTATGAAACAGAAAGAGGAATCACACTTGCATTTAGATGTGGGTTTAGATGTTTACACTGAAGTGCATGCAGTAACCACTTAAATTATGCAGCGTTAGGATTCACAGTTTGTAATCTGCACCATGCTAAAAACAAAACAAACAAAAAAAAACTCAACTAGTAATTGTTTTATGTTTGATACAATTTATATGTGTACTTTTACCCTGCACTTAAATCTAATTATGTGTATTGGTCCAGGTTCCTGATGTGATTATAAGCTTGTTTCAATTTCAAATAGAAAACTGGTCAGGATTTATTGATTGACACTTAACAGCAGCCAATAACCGCTCTGAGCTCTCCTAGATATGGACATCTGGGGAGGGAATAGTATCCTAGGAGATCTCAACCGATATTGTTAAGCAAGTGAACATTTTGCGAGTGGCCAAAATGCAGCGGATCGTGTACAATAATTTTTCACTCTACTGGTCACAAATTATTTTGTAGAACCGCAATGTTTCATTGGCTCACATACGTAGAGCTACGATCCAGCGGCATTTAAACTGAGACATCAATCAAAAACGAAAAAGGCTGGATAGTGCATTGCTTCAAAACAAAAAGGTAAAAAACTTAGTAATGTTAAATATTACTAGTTTTGCTCAAGAAAGATGGCTACAGTTGGAACCAATTTAAAACAAAATAAAATACATTAACAAAGGCAGGTTACTCTTGATCTCTGTATCATCCTGTTTGTTCACAGACGCATATTCTCAGTAACTTTTAGAGGCAACAAAACAGATTACGTTCTTGACAGTAAATTTCATGGAATATTCAATTTCATTAAAATGTTGTAGCGTGCACCGGGGAAGGCAGCAGCAGGGCTGGTAGGTGACGTAATCACAGACAAAGACATAAACCTGATATATGCTCCTTGCAAAGGAGCCGGCTCTTTTGCACAGCGGTATCGAAAAATGCTTCAGTGCGAGAGGCCCCGGGTTTGCGCCCGCCCTCCGCCTGTGTGTGGATTGCCTCGCCCCGTGCGATGCCCCTGTCTGTGGGAACCGCGATCGTTACATTGGTGTCAGAAGTGGACGCAGGTACCCCTTTACTGCTAAGAAATAAAACAAGTATTTTGGAAAAAGTAAAACACAAGTAGGGCTTGAAGTTTTCAGGTTTTATTTTTAATCAGGTGACAAATTTAGCTGATTCTGTTTCATAATTAAATTCAGAAAAAGCTGTTAATTTCAAAACAATCTTAGCTTTTACCTTCATATCTTGCCTGAGCCTAATTCCGGTCCCTTTAATTTTATTTTAAACAGAGCTGACAAATTACGTGAATTGTTCGGTCCTACTTTTTGCATTTCATTTTTGCGGTCGCCTAATTTAACGTTGTGCTTTTGTTATTTTCCGCATTAGTTTAACAGGGATGCCCTTACAGATTATTTTAAGAATAAACATTAATATCTAGTGCAGAGCGTACACTGACAGCAAGTCAGTTGTCAATCGGAAGTTTTTCTGCTAAGCAGTCAGCATCTTCAGGGGATTCTCATGAAGAAGATTGCTCATCTGCATCTCAGCCATCTACTTCTGACTACAAGTACTACAGTGACCGAAGCAGTTGCAAGCAACAGTAAATGCACAAAAACGCAAACGAAAAATATGTTCTTATAATTTTGAATGGGAGATGAAGTATCCATGGCTAGTCTGTTGAGGAAAAAAAAAAAACATACGCACGGATGTATAGTTTGTCAAGAATCTTCGCTTAAGCCACGGCAATGTTGTCGCTGTTACTGGAATACCGAAAAATATTAAAACAACAACAAACAGTGCTTAGAATCCCGTCTCGTCACGCGAACGGTCTACTGTTAGTACATATAATTTAAAAAAAAAAAACGTGTGTCTGTGTTTAAAAGTATATCTATACACACACACATTTTTTAAACTACCACATGCCAGAGTTTAAACGTTCACAAAAATATGCCAAAATGAACATCCCTGGAGTTTCTTCGCCATTGTGTTACACGTCCCCACGTGTTGCTACAACTAAATATCGTACCTGTCATTTTTCTTTTCATTAACATTCTGACAAATTTTTACACTTCTAACGTTAAACTCTTTCAAAGCCCTTTCCAAAATGGCCACTCTAGTAAACTGATGATAGCGTCAGGATTATTGCCCACATTTTCAAACACATAACACAGCACTAACGAGCCATGATGTGGTACAGAACAGAAAAGCCAGAACACTTCTTGTTAGCTCTTCCTGCAGTGATTGAGAGGACTTATCTCAAACCGCGGTGCACTAGAACAGCCACTTTGAAAAGAGCTTTGAAACAGAGTTTTTAAAGTTATAAACGTAAAAAGTTGTCAGGATGTTAATGAAAACAAAAATTATAGGTAGGTTACTTAAACATTTGTGTTAACAGGTGGGGATGCATGAGGCTGTACCTTTGGGAACCAGCTACTTGCTCTTTAAGAAAATACATGAAACTAAGGACAACTGCTGTTTCGAAAATTGACAACACAGGCAGTCAGAAACCAGTTGCTGCAGATTTCCTGTCTGAATCTGTGTTTAATCACAGCGCCAGAGTGTTTGATGATGTGCGTTTGTAAAATGTGTAAATAAAGATTTACATCAAACACCTTAAAATAGTCATTCTATCTGTGTGGCAGTCAAAAGGTTAAGGAACTAACAGTACTGGTCCAATAAAGAGGCCAGCTCTTAACAGACTGGACTAATCACAGGCATGATGTAATACACATGATTCAATTCGAAAGTGTGGGAAAAAACACATTCATTCTCATGGGCCACAAATATTTCTCCAACCATGAGCCAAGCGCTCTTCTGCCGATGCTACTTAACAGGGTTCAGTGGATCAGCAACATGTCCAGCACTATTAACTGCATCAGCATTCAACAGTCTTTGCACCTGGTCCTACGTAACTTCTTCAGAGAGGGGAACAAGGAACAATGGCCAGGAACAATCGATTCCCTCTCTCTGGACAGCTGAACAGCCTACCCTGGGATGCGTTTAGGCTTTGCTCATTCCATAGTCTATTGTTCCTCCATAACAACACACACACAATTCTTCCCACAAACTAATTGGTGCTACAATAAATTGTTGTGTAGTTTTTAAAAGGAGTGCTAACTAAGGCTTCAACTTAACTTTATCACTATAATCTCTTTCTGTTCTGTGCTTTTTTTTTTTTTTTTTTTTTTTTTTACTTTACAAAGACATAGATGAGTTGTTCTTGAAATTATGAAGGCCAGGCTGCTCTTCCTGGCTTGCTTCCTGTTTACAACTCACTCGTGTGGTCAAAAAGTGAGGCATTATTTGGCAAGACGGCAACTGACCTTTAGCCCAGGAAGAAGTAAATGTGTACTCAACCATAACTATTGAAACAATCTATAATCCCAAAAGAAACATAATAAATTCAATCACAAACATGACCTCGACACAGAGAAAGGCTACTGTTTGAAACATCTGTCACTGAAGACAATAAGGACCAAATGGATAATGTATCAAGTTTCCTTTAGTATGCTGTCCCACTTTTGATGCTCAGCTCTTCACTTCTGAAGTAAAAGTTCCACATGCAGTTCAAAATATAGAAATTTAAAAATAACAACCAAAAAAAAACGCACGCTATTACTGTTGTTTATACTTGCAAGAGGTAAGCAAATTGTTCATTCATCCTCACCAAGAAATGATCATTTCCAATTCTCTTTAACATATGTCTCTTTATATATAAAAAGTATAAAACCATCTCAATTCCAGTCTCACAATAACCATCCCGCTTCCTCGCCTTGTGTACTTGGGTCAATGTGTTACTGGAACTGCTGTTCCTCTTGCTGTTTTAAAGATGCTGGTGTAATGTTCTGCTTACCAAATAGTCTGGCAGTCTGCTAAATTGAAAGCAAATGTGACCTCTCCTTTCTTTCTCTGCTTTAGAAGCTGGGCTCCATTAGAGGCGCAGAGCAGACTGGGAGACTAGCCAGAGTTTCAAGGCAGAAAGCAAGTACTGCAAACAGACCTACTTACAGTATTTACATTAGATTATTTCCTCATCAGTCTCCGGGGAAAAAAAACCATGACTAACAAATCTCCTAAGTGCTACAGGAAACTACATTGGGCCTTCTGAAAAACACCATACATAATTAAAAACCAGACATGGCAGAGCCATTTTCAATGTAATTTGCTGCATCATTCTCCTTAAAATCTCAGAGTCACAGACTAAATTTATTTTACAGATGCGTTGTCGAGATACAGTACATGTAAGACATTTCAATACACAGTGTTTGGAGTAAAATTTGTAAGAAGTTGTCAAACCACATTCAGGGAATGTGTCCTTAAAGGAGTTCTTTACATTGTGTAAAAGTGTATTGAATGAGCTACCAAACCACATTTTTGCCGTTGCCAAAAACCACCGATACAATTCCTGGCCTTCCTTTTAAGTAAATGTTTGATTACGCCTGTTAATATATTTAAACTACGGACAACCAGGTGGTACTGTAATAGTATTGCTGTCTTAAATGCTGTCTTTAAAGGATTGCTTGTGTTCCGATAAGGCAAGTCTTTACTTTGGGGATGACTTTCAATACTGTAGGTTAGTGGATTTGGAGTAAATGTTACCATTTCCAAAAGTATAAAATCAGCTTTGTTTTTTATTCATGGGAAATGTATGTTTCTTTTTTTTTATTTTTTTGTTATGTCCAAAACGTTCTAGTAGAGATTTCCTCGGAATAAGTAACCAAGCTACTTTTGTGTAATAAACAGGTTACTAATAAGAACTGCCATTTCTTTCCCTAAAAAAGTAATT
>NC_054557.1:7520319-7535319 GCF_017654505.1 Polyodon spathula
TGTGTTTCTGTTGTTGTATTTATGACGGCGTAGCCATGCGTTTGTTTTGTTATTGTTTTTGTTTGTTGCGTTTGTTTTGTTATTGTTTTTGTTTTGTTTTTATTTTGTTCTGGAAGAGATGAGATTGGCAGCCCGTCCTCTGCCAGTTCTAATTTGAAACCTCGTGCAGAAGGTGACCATCTCCCGAATTAAGTGATTAATATTGTTCAGGAGATGGTCACCTGTATAAGCCTGCAGCTCTCTTCCCTCTTGGGTGGGGTGTTTGAGAGGCTGAACGAGAAGAAGGAGCGAGAGAGAAATTCAAAATAATACTAAGGATCAGTGAAGGCAGTTGCCCAGCCTGTCCTTAGTTTTAGTTATTATTTTGTGTTTGTGATTTGTTGAAAACCTTTATTTTCACTCTGTGAGCAGTGTTTATTTTTATTCAAATATTTTATTTATTTTTGTTGTCTTTAATAAAAACAGCGCGTATATATATAAACAGACACACACACACATTATATATTATATATATATATATATATATATATAGATATATATACACACACACAACACACACACACACACACACACACACACAGTGCCTTGCAAAAGTATTCAGACCCCTGACCAATTCTCTCATATTACTGAATTACAAATGATACATTGAAATTACGTTCTGTTTGATATTTTATTCTTAAACACTGAAACTCAAAATCAATTATTGTAAGGTGACATTGGTTTTATGTTAGGAAATATTTTTTAAGAAAAATAAAAAACTGAAATATCTTTCTTGCATAAGTATTCAACCCCTGTGCTGTGGAAGCTCCCAGTTTGCACCGATGAAAGAAATTGCCCTAACGAGGACACAATTACCTTACCATTGGCCTCCACCTGTGAACCATTAAAGTTGTTGTCACATTTTCTGGATAAAAACCCCACTGTTGAAGGATCATTGGTAAGGCTGTGAATCTGAAGGAAAATGAAGACCAAAGAGCATGCTACAGAAGTTAGAGATAAAGTAATACAAATGAATAGATTAGGGAAAGGGTACAAAATAATATCCAAGTGTTTGGATATCTCAGTGAGCACAGTCGGATCAAAAATCAGGAAGTGGAAGCTGCATCACACCACACAGGCACTGCCAAAAAAAGCCGTCCCTCAAAACTCAACACTCAAACAAGAAGACGACTAATCAGGCCAACAATCACTTTGAAGGAGTTACAGAGTTCAGTGGCTGGGAGTGGAGTAATGGTGCACCAGTCAACCATATCAAGAGCTCTGCATAACACTGGCCTGTATGGGAGAGTGTCAAGAAAGAAACCGTTACTCAAAGTACCATCTGAAAGCACATCTGGAGTTTGTCAGAAAGCATGAGTAACCCAGCTGTGATGTGGGAAAAGGTTTTGTGGTCAGATGAGACCAAGATAGAGCTTTTTGGCCAAAACTCAAAGCGCTATGTGTGGCGAAAACCTAACACTGCCCATGCCTCAAGACACACCATCCCTACAGTGAAGTATGGTGGTGGCAGCATAATGCTGTGGGGATGCTTCTCATCAGCTGAGACTGGGCATCTTGTTACAACTGAAGGAAGAATGGATGGAGCAAAATACAGGAAAATACTGCAAGAGAATCTGCTTCAGTCCGCTAAAAAACTGAAGCTTGGGAGGAAATTCACCTTTCAGCAGGACAATGATCCCAATCACAAGGCCAAAGCAACATTGGAGTGGCTCAAGAACAAAATGGTGAATGTCCTACAGTGGCCCAGTCAAAGTCCTGATCTCAATCCCATTTTGAATCTGTGGCACTATTTGAAAATTGCAGTCCACAAGCGTCGTCCAACCAACCTGAACAACCTGGAGCAAATCTGCCAAGAAGATTGTGTCAAAATCACTCCGACACTGTGTGCAAAGCTGGTACATGCTTACCCCAAAAGACTTAAAGCTGTTATTGCAGCGAAAGACGGCTCTACCAAATATTAATGTGTGGGGGTTGAATACTTATGTAAGCAAGATATTTCAGTTTTTTATTTTTCTTAAAAATATTTCCCAACATAAAACCAATGTCACCTGAAAATAATTGATTTTGAGTATAAGTGTTTTAAAATCAAATATCGAACAGAACGAAATTTCAATGTATCATTTGTAATTCAGTAATATGAGAGAATTGGTCAGGGGTCTGAATACTTTTGCAAGGCACTGTATATATACACATACACATTTTTAACATGTTGTTAAGCAATATACAAGTTCATTTACATAAAATGTATTGTAAATTTAGAACATGTTTGGAACCAATAAAACATATTGTTATTATTATCACTATGTAACACAATTTTTGTTCCTGGGTAGTAAGTTATTTACAGTATAATCGTAAATCTCGAAAAACTACTCACTTCTAAATCTTTTGTAGTCATTTTTGTATTACTTTGGTATAAATACATGTTAATTTGGATTCATACGTTGTTTTTCTGACTTTATGTGAACGAAAAGACACACATTTGCCCGTTTTCCCATTGGAAATAGTGATATTTTGAAATATCACTGTCCTGGTCACAAAAGCAAAGTTTGTGGGGAATAATAGCCATTTTCTATACTTTTGAGGCATAAGCAATTAGGAAATAACACTTACTACCCAGGAACAAAAATAAATAAATAATTTGTTACACTGTGTTATTATTTTGATTCTAGGTCATTCCATGGTATGTGATTGTCTGCAAGAATGAAACAAATGACCCAAACATTATGTTACTATTAAACTGAGTATAATTTAAATGTAGGCAAACTATAGCATACTGTAATGTTCATTATTAGGTAAAAATATAAGTCTTAAACCAAATGAGAATGAAAAAGGAAGTCGTGGTGTTTTCACCTGTTTTCTAACTGTCTTATCTTGCAGAATGTGGTGCAAGTTTCAAATGTAACACTCATTTAGTTTTTTTCTTTCTGTGTTTCATTTTTGATATTTAATGTTGTTCAAGAAACATCTTTCAATGCACTTTTGCCCCAAAATATTTTGAGGTGTATCTGAATCAGAATATACCTGTTCGATATAAATTTGATTTAAGCATTACATAGGAAAAAGATATATACACATAATACTGTGCCATAAAATAACAATTGTGATTTGTTTTATTTAAAACCTTTATTTTCGCTCTGTGAGCAGTGTTTATTTTTGTTCAAATATTTTATTGATTTTTGTTGTCTTTAATAAAAACGGAGCGTGCAGTGCGTTCTTTTGAACTGCAGTTACCTTACCTGTGTGTGCCTCCTCATTCTGGCCTGACATCACCACATATATATATATATATATATATATATATATATATATATATATATATATATATATATATATATATATATATATATATATATATATATAGACACACACACACACACACACACACACATATATTCATATTCATTCTTGAAGGTTTCAGTTACAGAAGCTAAATACTTGAGGGGTGCATTTCTCTGCATTCTCACACGCTGCTTGCAATCCACCTACATGTTTCCTTGTTACAGCAGCAGCTACCTAACCAAGGTGGATCACAATAAGCTACAGCCACCTGAAGCAAGTGTGATACACAGACAGAGTGGAAGTGGTACTTACATAGTCTGATACTCTCCATAGCTTGTGCTAAAGTGCGTCATTTAAAATGTCAGCTTACGTGAATAAGTGCTTCTCTAGATATATCTAAAAACGTAGTGTGACATAAACAGGGGTCTTCCATATACCCCCCAGATTCTGCAACTCTTAATAACAACACAATTTTCTCAGCAAGTCCCATTAGCATTAACACGGCTTCCACAGCTACATAGAAAAATGTGTGAAGTAGACAGATTGACAGAATAAGGGCAGCGTATTATACACTCAATAACCGAAGCTAAAGAAGGTTCTCATCAAGTTTCACTACAACTGGTTCTCTAGATATGAAAAAAATTTAAGTTGGACATGCAGATACATCTGGATGGACAGGCAGACAGCCTCTATATACCCCAATATTATAGTTCATTCAATAACTTAAACGCGATCCGTAGCAAGTTCTATCCCAACTGGATAAGAGGAACTTTGTAAAAACATTAGCTCTCCTTATATTCCAGATTCCTTACTCTTCTGCATATTGTAGGCACCCATCTGTATCAATAAGCCTCAGAAAGGCATGTCGAAACGTACTGTCTTCACAGAAATCATAGTTCAAGCTTTGCTACGGGGGTTTCTCGCTCTGTGCTGCACGGCACACCCTTTGCTTGTAATGGTTCTGTGTTTCTCCAACATCATAAAAGTGAGAATGTTATGTCATCTTGTTTTCTTCATACCTGTATCCTTGGCAACCAGTCCTGTTGGAAGGTCTGGCAGCGTGGGGGAGTTCCAGCTATCCCTGGCTGTTCCTCGAGCGTTACAGAATTCCCATCTCTTCTGCTGCAGCTGCTGTAACCAGTATCTCATCACCTGTCTGTTGGGAGCCTGCGGAAATCAGTACAACATTATTCAATTTCTCCGATATTCATCAAGATACGGGTCACGTTACTTCAGATTACCTTTAACTGCAAGAGTGAAAGTTTATACACAGTTCTTTCCAAATGAATTACCTTTTTATTGTCAGTTCCACAGAGGTAAATATCTGGTCATTGATTTTCACAAACAATTAAAACATGGTAAAAGCACAGGTTACACAGCTGTATTTTGGGTTGAGTAACTGCAACATGTGACTCGGGTTGTAACACGTCACATTCACATTAAACCGAGTGCAAAAGTAAAAACTCTTTGCTGCACCGCCTACATTTAACCAACTCAAGCTACAAGGATGTTAGGCCTCATTCTTCAATGCTTCCCAAAATGAAAACAGATTGTGGGAAATGCCCACTTGCTGTCACGGCTGAGAAGCTTTCGCTTGGAACAGGAACCACACTGAAGAAGTTCAACTGTTCTTCACGCCTAGCTGTGTAACCCCTTTTAAACATTTACCATAATAAATGCATAACAAAGCATGGTAAAGCATAGGTAAACACTAACGAATAACAAGGCACGGTAAAGCATATTAATTAACATGGCAAATCAGGGTAAACTATGGTAAATGCAGAGTATAACCATGGGAAGAGTGTGGTGAAAATGTAAAAATACAGAAGCTAACCTTTTATAAGGACACATTAACGGATCGATGCAATTGAAATAAGACAGTGCAGAACTGCTGCAGAAGAGCTGGGAAGACATGTTGGGTGATTTCCTGCTGAAACTTGTTAACCGAATGCCTCATGTTTGTGAGGCTGTTATTAAGGCAAAGGGTGGCTATTCTGAGGAATCCAAGATTTAGAGCCAATTTTAAAATTTTCTTGAACATAGCTTTGATACTCCTTATGTTTTGTTTTGTATATTGTAACATGTGTTTTCATTTTCAAGTATTTACAGAAATGTATACGACGTAAAACATTGTCAATCATGAAAAAAACCTAGTTTCCAGCAAGTGTACTCAAACTTTTGACTGGTACTGTGTGTGTGTGTGTAGGGGGGGGGGGGGGGGGTGCGTGGGTGCGTGCACGCGCGCGCGCATTCCCCCGGGGCTACATGACGCACCGTCACGTGTGCAGGATGCGCCCTATAGCCTCGATGTCGCCGGTTCGAGTCCAGGCTAATTCCATTGCCGACCGTGGATGGAAGTTCTTAGGGGGCGGAGCACAACTTGCCGGACGCTGGCCCGGGGGGTGGGGGGCTTAGGTCGGCCAGGGTGTCCTCGGCCCACAGCGCTACCCGGAACCCCTGTAGTCTGGCCAGGCGCCTGTGGGCTTGCCTGTAAGCTGCCCAGAGCTGCATTGTCCTCCGACACTGTAGCTCTGAGGTGGCTGCAAGGTGAGTCTGCAGTGTGAAAAGAAACGGTCAGCTGACAGTTCGTCTTCGTCGCTCCAGAGTCAGCGCAGGGGTGGTAGCGGTGAACTGAGCCTAAATAGTAACAATTGGATATTCTAAATTGGGAGAAAATATTAAAAAAATTGGCGACTACTAAATTTTTGAAAAAATGAAGCATTAATATCGTACAGCTATCAGATACACATGTATTGCACAATACTTCAAAGCAAATAAAAAATCTATTTGCTGAAGCGGTATTTTATTTTAGCCAACAAGGTGTTCACGTGTGGCAGCAATGCACTAGCAAAAGTATCAAGGAAGTGATCTCCCTAGCAACAAGCCTCCTATGTTGGTAATGGAGTCTTTCAATGCAGCAGGTTTGAACAGACATACAGGTTTCATTTCCTGTTGCTTTGCAATATCCAGCAACTCTTTCTTTGTAATGTTTATCTGGCGTTGACGGTCTATCAGATAGTGGTAAACTTCACACTTTGTGAACTCAGGCAGCGATAACCAACTGTAATTTGCTTTATGACCATTCTGAGAATGATTACAGAATGTTTTATTTACCAAGGGTGGTTATCCTTACACTGCTGAAAGTTGCTTTCAGGCGGCATTCTATTTTGTTTTACATTTTTAAAATTACTGTTGGTCCGCAATTCATCTGGTAAGATGAAGGAGATTGCGCATTTTCATAAGTTTGTTAAAAGGTACCCCATTCAAATGCCCAGCCACACATACAATCTTGTAATAAATGCTAGCTTGTGTTTCTATTAGTTTAAAATAAAAACGACATTCAAATCTGTCACAGCTGCTGGGTCCTACCACCTATCCAATGATCATTAAACTATTAATTGGCGTTTCTTATTCTATACGATCTGTACATACTTGTGAAAATCTCATTAACTGACAGATATCCGAAATCCATACTAACAACGCAATTACAGCGTCAGACATTGCCTGGACGGGAAAGGGCAATGACAATGTTACAGTAAGCTACCAAGTACATCAAATAGATTTTGTAGAGTTTCAGCACAAAGCAAATAACCAATTTCTAACCAACATGTGAATGTGGATTAAATAGTTTCGCATTCTTTCAAAATTAAATGACCTGTAGATATTGGTATGGTTGAATATAAACCCCGAAGCTTCTGAAATACACTCGCTGTATACTGTCACCACTACTTTAATACACTCGCTGTATACTCACCACTACTTTATTACTTAGACCTGTTTATTTTCTTTAACTAAATAGACGCCAAGTTCGTGGAGCTGCATAGCACCTCGCTGACAAGAAGAACTTCCAGCGTGGGTGTTGTAGTCGGTGTTGTGTGTGTGTTTGAATAATCTTACTTGCAAACATGTCTCAACATTGCTGTCACTTGAGTCTCAGACAACAGTAAACACTCAACGCTGAGGTGAGGGTACTTGCATTTCACATCATTTCTACCCATATCCATACGTGGACCGTTTATTAGCCGCAACTCTGACCAAGTCTCAAATCTCTTCACTGATTTACATTACACTACAAACTAACAACAATGCACTGTGTCACTAGTGATAAACGATGTCTCCAATTACCAGAGAAAAACAAATAAAGAGCAGCACTACACGTAGCATACTGTAAAAGCATAGAATTACAGTGCATTGTTTTTTGTCTGATATTATTCAGAGATGGTCATTTAAAATGAATCAGTTCTGCCAATTGTTTGACTGATTGATTTGTTTTGGCAATGCAATTTTTTTGTTAGTTTTTTTAAAATTTTTATTCAAGAAGTGACGTAAATTAAGCGAGCACTGAACGCCTCTCCCAAATAAATGAATCCCACTGCATTTAATAATAATAATAATAATAATAATAATAATAATAATAATAATAATAATAATGCAAATATGGCTACTCCTCTGACAACCACAAATTGGTTCCTAGTAACAATAACAGTAACCCCGTTTTGGAGTTAGAAACTCTTGTTATGGATTCCAAAATGTAACAGCTGGTTTACCTTGAGGATAAAGTCATTTCCAGATGTATGGATCTCAAACTGCCCTTCATCGCCAGCGTCCACTTCATAACTAAAGCAGGCATCGGCTATTTCAATATGTCCCAGAGGTAGGGAGTCTTGGGGAGTCTTGAAGTAATACAAATAGCATTTTCTGGGATCGTAGACAAACCAGCGGCTTTTGAAACCCCTTAGTGGCCCCTTCCCAGCTAGCTTGTACAAAAATCCGCATAATTTCGCGGGTTGGTCCTTGGAGCTTTCACTGTCTGTCACATCCAGGGACCTCACAGGCGTAACCCTGGGGTTTCGCGCAGGACTGATCTCACTCCCATCACCTCCATGCATTTTCTTCAAAACAACTTCTTGTCCAGGTTCAGCGGATACAAATGTATACTCACTTCCAACCTCATGACTGGCCGCTCATAACTCGTGGCGCCGCAAAGCACCATAGGATTTGTAGTTCTTTAAACACTAAACCTATATAGTTTGATATTTCCGTTTACAAATTGCAATACAAGCTACACTTATTACTTTAGTTATACTAGTTTGGTGTTTATTATCTCAGGTCCATTCACAACACAATACGTTGCATAAAAGTAAAATATCAACATAGACCCTGACGGAATACAACACTTTTGTTTTTTATTTGAGCACATACAACAGTGTGGAATCCCCCTGGGCTTCATCAATAATGTATGTTTAGGTGGTTAATGCAGAACCGCAATTCTCGAAAGCTGTAAATGCTGTAAAATCCACCGGTGGCTTATCCATAGCTAATAAAATAATTTAATTTATCTTAGCCGTCATGCACTTCTATTTGCTATTAATCACATGGTGCGTTTTGAAAGAAAATATTTAATAGCAAAATAATTCAAAAATGAAATCTTGTCCCATAGTGAGTTAACCCTTATAAAAGTTTAATACGGTATTTTTTGCACGGTACTAGTCGATTTCAGAGTAAGCAATGCTGTAATTCGGCGTTGCGCGGGGAAATTCAATATTTCAATATTTCATGCATGACATTGGGGAACCGCAGCCTTATGGTGCCCTATAAGTTACTGATCTTGGGTGTCGCACAATGCGCTCAGACACTTTTCGCTTTTGTTTCTTTTTTTTTTCTATTTTGTTATATCTTTTTACAATTGTTTGGTTTTTGTGGGTTTCTAATTTGAGATACATGGCTACTGTAATTTTGGATCCAAACACAGCCCTGGATCTTCCCCTGGATGAAAGAGGAGGCCATGCAAAGTTTGGTTGCACCGTCTCCCCCGGGCTCCGAATGCATAAAGGAACAGACAGACAGACAAACTTTCTTCTTTATATATTTAGATAAAATCACTAGATGGTGCTAGTGAATCATATTGCAGATTTCATTAAAACTCCAGCAGGATGTTTGTTCAAGCTATTCTACATTTAAAGATACACTGTACTTGTTTCAGAATGAGATCCTAAGCTGAATCCTGGTGCCTTTGCTTAAAGACAAATGCAAGTCTAATATTGCTCTCAACAGATGCAGATCTTAATACATCTGCCATTGAAATCAATACAAATACCACTCCCTAAAGTTTGCTACAGAATGCAATACTCTGTCTATTGATTGACTGAGTATGTTGATTGTTGCTTATAAGCACCACTGGGAAGTTGTTTTTGTGCCTTTGGAAGGATATGCTATCAGTCCTGTCTACCTAGTTTGGGGCAGAAGTAAGATATGCAAGATCATTACTCTGTCTTGCACATCTGAACTGAAACAGATTTGAAGCAGGGATATGCATTGTTTCTAGGTTACATGGATACCACTGGCACACTTAATCAAGTGGACAACGTTATGAAATAGTGATGTCACATCACTAACATTTATCATTGTCCATACCAGCATAACTAAAAATCATATTACCTACTTTATAAAGTACTGTAAAGCATAAGGTCTTGGCTCAGCATCAAAACTAGAGCTACAGTGATGTCAAGAGACTTAGTCAAAACAATGATGTCCAAATAAAGGGAGCAGGCCTTATCTGAAAAAAAAAGAAAGCTACATAACAGAATACACTTAGGGTATTACAGGGGTTGGACAAAACATTAGAAACACCCTCCTTAACACTGTAAGGCCATTTACACCATCAGCACTTTTCTAGGGTCTTTTTCAATGAGTGTACTCCTTCTGAAAAGACTGAAAAGAGGTTGTTTTAGGAAAAAACACTAGGGGTTTGCAACTGTAATTTCACTATATCTCTATACAAAAAGGTTTGAAGAGTTGATACTGTTTATTAGATCGATAGAGAAATCACAATGTACAGTAGAATTATACAGAGTACACATAATCCCAGGTAAGTAAATGAAAATGTAGATAAAGTATCTGTTTAACTCTATGAACCCTAGAAGACTTGTCAAAGTTTTTACCATGATGTACAATATTGCAGTACACATTTCTACAAGTATTTAGTTCTGGAGCTCTGGGAAAGGCATGCCTCCTAACTGTCTGTGTGTATGACATGTGTATGAACTTGCAGAGAATCATTCACATGAATGTGAAACTTCAAATCAGCCGGGGGCAGAGCCACCCCGTGTCCTTTTCAGGGCAGATACAACGCAGGAAAAGAAAGTATTGCTCAATCAGAAGGAGGTTGTGTGAGGGAGTGGAAACCATGAACTCTGATTCACTGTACATTGGAACACTTGGTTTAAATCAATGTAACTGACAGAACTTGTCTTTTAAGATAGATGGACCCTGTTTTGAAGCAAGGCAAATGTTCTGAGATTGTCTTTATATTTGAACAGTATAAAGCAAGCAAGAAACAATTTAGGGACTGATTTCAGAGCGTTTTACTTAAGTTGACAATCAATCTACTTTTTAAACAGGTAAAAAAAACATCTTTTCAAATTGCAATTTGAACTGTCTGAAATTAAATAATACCTGCTGTGTTTATTTCTGGTTTTGTAACTGTAACATGTGTTTTTTCCCCTTTTGAAAAGAATGAGTCATTTACTCATTGGACTAAAAGGCATTTCATTACAGATAGGAGATGTGATGACTGAAAATGATGTACACAATTAATATCTGAAATGTCCCGTCCCCCCCTCCCCCCATCCAAAGTTTAGGATTGCTGTATTTCTATCACATTATACCCATTCCAAAAGAACAGCACCAGTACTTTTGATCTAAACATCTGCTTAACCCCTATTCCAAAATACAAGATGCCTACAGAAGACACTTCTAGTGTATAAAACTGTAAAAAGTTGCATTACAGCACAGTGAATGGTGCTTTTTGCAATCAGGAATAGGTGGCAATGTGGGGAACATGAACCGGATGCTGACCTGACTAAAAGCAAAAAGAAAGCTGCAAATGGTCAAGCGTGGCAAACTAAATAAATTAGATTTCTGATTCTGCAAATCCCAGCTCACAGGCACAGAGCCACTGATGGGATTTACCAGAAAACTGGTAGATTAATGAGCGCTGTCTGTATTAAACGCACAAAATCCTCGGGAATGCATTTCTAACGGCAGAAAAATCGATGCTGTCATTTAAACTGTTGCTCAAATACAACACAACCAAACTGTTATTGTAAAAAATGACTAATGCTTCCTGCCTGTCTGTGTAATGACTTGTTACCTAATATTCAAGTAGCCCGGAAATTATTATTGGCGGTACTGTACTGTAATGAGATTCACCCCACGCATTGTCTCTGGGGGGGGTTCTACCCCAGCGCAGAGTAAAATAACCCATGACTAGGAACTAAGTGGATGGATCTGTAAACGAACAAGAAAATACATATCATGAACATTTTGCATGAAAAGGATTTATCAGGTCTTAAAACATGACCAGATAATAGAAGGGGGTTGTTATAAAATAAAGAAACATTTTCCTCTGTTGGGTTACATTTTAGAATGATGATCACAAAACTACATGAATTCCAGTGCAATATTTGTTATTTCTATGGTATGTTTCCACTTCATTCTTAATATCTGTTTACATGTAATTAGAAATGACACTCAATCAATCATTGTATTTAATATTTCAAGACCTTTGCCCATTGTACTCCATACAATATATTTAGTCATATTTAATACAGTTTCAGTAAAAAAAGATGACATTTAATTACATTTCCCATGTCTAATTTCTAATCAAGTACAATGAGTCTTTCTGTTTAAATAATCCCCTTCTTTTAAATGCTATATACCATACAGCAAAGCCTTCAGTAAAGTACTACAGACATAATTCTAACAAACTGAAGTTATCACACTGTCAAGATGCATCCAAATACATTTGACTCAGGTCTTGATATCATAGGCATACTAACAAGAAACAACACTCGCCTTCAGTGAGGACAAAATTACAAAACATACAGGTGGAAATTGACCTTGATTTATTGCTTACTTGAAGTGTTCTGGACCATTGCTGGTGATGCTTTGTGGTCTGATAACTGCCATGGTAGTCCACTGATATGATATGGTAGCATGGCACCTCAATGGATTACATGTTGGTTTATTCCATTGTGACACCATTGGTATGTTAAATGTTTGAAGAGATATTTTGGCTTTTTGCATTTCGTTACCCCTTAATACCAAACCATTGCCCTTGTGGTGCCACTGAAGATCACGGTAAAGGGTAAACAACATCAGTGGTTTCAGTTGCTTTAGAGTGTTGTTTATTTAGAGTAAAAATAATCTTCAGGAAATACAGGTTTCCTCTGCACCAGTTCTTTCTGTAAACTAAACCATGTGCAGCAACCGCTGGTATCATCAGATTATTGATAAACCACACGCGAGAACACCTGGCTAAAAACAACAAAACGATTTACAATTGCACTGCTTATTAATTGAATTTATAATTACATTTAAGAACTAGCCCCATGCTCTGACACACCAGGTGGTATTTTTCTCCAGTGCAATGTTTGCCACACTTTTCCACTTGGTATGGAAGCACCAGCCAACTCAAACGCCTGCCGTCAACCTTTTTATCACAGTCTGGTAAGTAAGACTGTTTCTCTCTTAATGGAGATCAATACAATTGATGATGTTCATTATGGCATATATTTTTTCTAATTTAATAAATGTTATAAATATAGGCAATGCATATAATTTGTAGGTAAACCTAATACTGATACAAATATGTCTGTGCAGTTTTATAGTGATTTGACAGAGCCCTCTGTTCTGCTAAATTACTTTGGTCAATTCGACATTCACGTCACTTAAAGAAAACATGCTTGTAATTGGTATGACTAGTGTATTACAACTAACAATAAGTATCATTATGCTCATTGTAGTAAATCTCTTAAAGTATGACATGACCTATTAAGGAACCCATTACTGGGAGGAGATCATGGAGTTCACTACTGTGGGGTCAACAGAGTTGAAAGGTCGCAGTGTCACATGATTGGAATCAGGAATCATGCCAGAAAACACGACCCTCAAGCTGTAAGCTCAAAGCCAATGAGAGAAGGAAATTTGAGCAACAGAACCATTGTGAATAACATAAACGATTTGGAAAAGTAACGAGATAGACCTTCAAATCTTAATTATTGAAATGCCTATTATGCCAAAGTGCGCTTTAATTTCTTTAATTTATACATCCCCTCTGAGAATAATGTTCCTTGTGTTGCTTTTCATTTACTTTTGTCTCACACATTTTGCAGACTGTTGGATTATGATTTCTATATTAGTTAAATGAATAACCATTTATAATGATAGCACTGCTACTCTGCTTAGGCACAGTTATCACATCTCACATACTTAAATAGCTGACAATTGTTTATCCAAGACTGCTTACTTTAATTGTCAAAAGTGGTGACTCTTGAGAATAACCAGCCTATTTCTGTTCCCCAGTGTCCCTGGAGGAATCAGAGGCCCTGTTGAACAAGTGAAACCATTTTGGTTGCCATGGTTACTGCTACTCAATGGATGGCTAAAGATATTGTAACAATCTGACAGGCACCAGAGTTCAAACCACAGACCTGGGAGTTGAGGCTTGGGCAGCCTAATCTATGACAGTCCCTGAAGACAATACCTCTTGTTACGTTATTCCTACAGGCAGCCTATCAGCGTTGTTCCAGGTGTTTCTATTATTTTTTCCAGTGCCTGTGTCCGCTGCAGGAGAGCTGTGCTCCACACCACAGGGTCATCAGCTGGAAGACAGTAAGCCATCAGCTGCCAGACAGTAAGCAAGCCAGCTGTGATACTGGCAGTGAAACCACTGGAGTGTCCTGGATTTTCTACCCCTAGATAGCCCCCACCCCACCACCCCCCCACCCCCAGCAGTACACACTCAAGCCATGCTGCTGCATCACAGTGCTTTTGTTGCTGTGCCAGAGAAATACTGGATAATCAAGATTTACAGGCACAATAAAAGCAGGCATCCTTGTAAAACTGCCATACTGTAGCTGGGAAGCATGATGAAGGATTGATCGTCTTCAATCCACTGTTTTAATCAGTCATTCACATTCCCTGCCCCACAACATCCTCTGACTCACACACACACACACACATGTGAAGAATTGTGCGGTAAATCTTCACTCTTAAAGTACAGACCATATGAAGCCAGCGATTCCAAATGAAACGATTTACAGCAAAATGATAATAGACTTGCAAGAAAGTTGTAATGCTAATGAGAGAAAATGTCACTGCTCCAATAAAGGGGTTATAAGTAATTCAATAATTCCATAAATCTTACCTGTCATGCATTTCCATTCGCCATGTGGGGTTTTGAATGAAGTATATATTTTCAATTCACTAAATGATATCTGGCCCCATTCTAGAAAGATCTCACTTTGTGTTCCTTACTTTCAGTCTGTGCATGTCCTACCTATCCAGCAGTGTCATACTGAGTAAGGATTGGCTGCAGAAAAGAAGGAGCTAAAAGGGATGATGGTCTGTTTCACTCATCAGGTGAACTGACCTAGGAGGTTTCACACTACCTGAAAATAAGTCTGTCTAGCACAGAATTCATGTTTGATACTACATGAGAGACATGCATAGTGAATGGAAGAGCTCTGTAGGTAAGATTTATGGAGATTTCATTAAACCTTTAATAAACAATTCTTGGGTAAATGTCTGCAATGAGTTAAGAATCACAAAGAATTGCATTGCCTGGTAATGCTTACTCTATTAAAAGCAATGCAATGGCGATTGCCACAAGATTACCCAGCTCACTCACTATGAACTTGAGCAAGTCACTTAACCTCC
>NC_054557.1:8542819-8715319 GCF_017654505.1 Polyodon spathula
TTCTCGTATATAAGGCTGTTCAATGTAAATTATATGAATATACTTATTTAAATGAATACATTATAGCTTCCCATAGTAACCATAGCCTCAGATCTCATTCTTTTTTGCATTTGAAAATCCCAAATGTGCATACTGAGGCTGGTAAAGGATCCTTTGCTTATTATGCCGCATGGTCCTGGAATGAGTTCCAGTCCAAACTAAAGCTGCAGACCCAGATATCTTTATTGCAATTTAAGAGTAAACTGCATGATTTCATGACTGAGAGTTGTAATTGATTTAAATAGTTGACAACTTGTGTGTATTTTGTTTTAAATGTCATATATTGTTTTAAATTTGCTTTGACTGTGTCTTAATTGTATTTTATTGTGTATTTGTTCTTGTTGTCCCATTGACTTGCTTCTACCTGCTTGGCTAGGTCTCACTCGTAAAAGAGGTTTTAATCTCAATGTGACTACCTAGTTAAATAAAGGATAATAAATATATATATATATATATATATATATATATATATATATATATATATATATATATATATATATATATATATATACCCTGTATTGACTGTTGATCTACTAAAAAACTGAAAAATAAAAAAAATAGGAAGATATTGCATAGTCGGCAACCAGTTTGGGGTCATACAAGTACTAATATATTTGTACACAGTTTTTGTAAAGGCTTTGTTGGGCACACAAGCCGTTGTCTTATATATTATAGGTTACACCATGTAACAATTTTTTTTTTGGTTTGTTCCTGGGTAGTAAGTGTTATTTCCTAATTGCTTATGCCTCAAAAGTATAGAAATATTATTCCCCACAAACTTTGCTTTTGTGACCAGGACAGTGATATTTCAAATTATCACTATTTCCAATGGGAAAACGGGCAAATATGTGTCTTTTCGTTCACATAAAGTCAGAAAAAAAACAACATATGAATCCAAATTAACATGTATTTATACTAAAGTAATACAAAAATGACTACAAAAGATGTAGAAGTGAGTAGTTTTTCGAGATTTACGATTATACTCTATTTACTGTCCAGGTCATCATGCAGCATGTGACGTAGATGAGTCAGCATGTCTTCTGTTTGTAGTCAGTGCTGGAATGGTAGTATGCGCAGAGTTAACGCAGTCCTTTTACAATCCTTATTCTGCGCGTCACAAACCTGGTTTTGTGCTTGGTGCATACCTTCGAATATACCAGGATCACGCATATTGTCGGCCACTCCCCCCATATTGCGCGATGCATACATTTTATTTCTGCACAGCGCAGAATGGATTGTGACACGCAAAAGGACGTTTCGAATATGGCAACTTGGCACAATTTCTGCACAATGGCCATTTGCAACGCACATACCCCTCTGCGCGATGCGCAAACCTTTCGAATATCAGGCCCATAGTGTTCTCACATAGTGATTCATTCCAAATATTGTTAGAGTTGAGTGGTAATGATTTATGTCAACCCTGCAACTATTAGTAGAAATTATTATAGTTTTAATAAACTATTTACAAGTAACTAAATATTATTTAAATGTATAATCCTCGTTATGAACATTACTGGAAAAGTAAGAAAACAAACAAAAAATAATGATCTTATTAACTAATGTGTAATAACATTAATTTTTTTTTGCGGACTCTGATATATATATATATATATATATATATATATATATATATATATATATATATATATATATATATATATATATATATATATAAATATATTAACCGGCATGCACTGCCTATGTAACACTTTTCACAACTGTAATTTAGTTCACCTTCATTGCACGTTTTGACATGTTACGTGATCATTCTGGGAGTAAGACTTATAACACACGTCATTGACCCAGTGGGGGCACTCGTCGTATAAAAAAAAATATGCTGCTCTAGAAAGAGTGCAAAGAAGAGCGACCAGAATTATTCCGGGCTTAAAAGGCATGTCATATGCAGACAGGCTAAAAGAATTGAATCTGTTCAGTCTTGAACAAAGAAGACTACGTGGCGACCTAATTCAGGCATTCAAAATTCTAAAAGGTATTGACAGTGTCGACCCAAGGGACTTTTTCAGCCTGAAAAAAGAAACAAGGACCAAGGGTCACAAATGGAGATTAGACAAAGGGGCATTCAGAACAGAAAATAGGAGGCACTTTTTTACACAGAGAATTGTGAGGGTCTGGAATCAACTCCCCAGTAATGTTGTTGAAGCTGACACCCTGGGATCCTTCAAGAAGCTGCTTGATGAGATTCTGAGATCAATAAGCTACTAACAACCAAACGAGCAAGATGGGCCGAATGGCCTCCTCTCGTTTGTAAACTTTCTTATGTTCTTATATGTTCTTATGTTCTTGTATGTGCAAAGAATAGATTTATGGTACAACAAAGCATTCATATTAAATAGTTTCCTTATTGCATTTTGTTTCTAAAAAGACATAGCAATCTGCCGGTTTTGTCATGATAGCATGTCAACTTTACTCAGGAGTTTTATATGAGAACTAATATATAACTCCTGAGCGAAGCTGACATGCTATCCTGATGAAGGCACATTTGTGCTGAAACCGGTAGATCGCTATGTCTTTTTAGAAAAAATGCAATAAAGAAACTATTTAATATTAATACTTTGTGTGCGCCATAAATCTGTTCTTTGCACATGCAAGCAATTGTATATATATATATATATATATATAGAGAGAGAGAGAGAGAGAGAGAGAGAGAGACAGAGAGAGAGAGATCAGTTTAAGAATCCATTTTAAGTGGTTATATTTATACTGTATGCATCATTTAATAACCTATATTATAACATTCTTATAACATTTGTGTGTATTGTGGGTATTATTTCAAATCATAAACTTTCTAACATAGTTAATAACATGACTACAGAATGCACTGTATATAACCATATATTATATGACCCCTTAACTACAGAAACATCTATTCTGTTCAATTAGAGAGAATTGATTTATTACACTGTACTAACTGCATTTTTTTATAGCTACTAAGTAAATACAAATGTGAGTACGCTGCAATAAAGTAAAATGACTGAGGCATGGGTCATGCTTTATACTAACCAGGCAATTATTTTTAACAGGTACTATTAATAAGGTCATAATAAATAATAGTCTTGGTTTCCTATTCATCAGTTATTGGTCTGGTTAAGGCTAGCATGGCTGTAACTAGCTATGAGGACATCGTGGTCGTGCCCTTGGTTGTTTTTTTGAAGGCTGATGCTCATATAAAAATTCTGGTAAAGTACAAACGACTCCTTAATTTTCTCTGTTGGTTTGCCGTGTAACATAGATTTAGAGGTTGAATAGTAAATACCAAGCAGTCATATAAATACTGTCAGCTTTAGATTGAAACCTTTAAGGTTGACCTTGGTAGAATGCCAGCTCTGGTTATCATGCTGAAGGCTAGGTATACATTGGTGTGCTAAAAGCTTATTTCTCAAACTATTGATCATATTTGCACTTCATAGTATGTTATGTGAACAAAGAGTATATATCAGATTGTGCTTTAGTGTAAAGCAGTAGTTACTAGCTTGGTCTGTGGTTTTCAGTTGCCCAAACTGCAGTTCAATTTAGTTATGTTGTTGGTAGCCTTTGCTGCTACCCTTTAGTACCAAATAACAATCACTCAGATAGTTTTGTTATTTTAAAGCATCAGCTTTAATTTTTGTATTTCTTTTGTGCTTCACTATAAGGACAACACATATGTAAACCCAGCCTCTGACAGTATGAATTAACATATATTTCAGGAGCTATGTGCCTCTTTAAAGGAAAATTGAGAAATGTTATTGCTTTCCAAAGAAATCATCAAGCGGGCAAGGCAAAGGTTATGGTGCGGTATAGCAAAGACCAGGTGCATTATACTGTGTAAATACTGTGTATTTGGGTTAGGCAGAGATGGGGTAAGAATGTTATAATGATAAAACCATCAGTGATATTTTCCCTCACATTTCTTCTAGAAGAAATTATCTTTTTAAATGTACTATACAGTAGAGCATCCTTGTTTTTCAATAGAACCAGCTTTTGCTAAGTCCAATATATAGTATCAGAGGAGGACAGCTGTGCAGGATGGCTGATCTGCTTACGTGCCACAAGCAGTCTGTTTTTCTGTGGACATCATCACACAGTCTGTCCTGCCGAACGATTCACTCTGAAAGGGGTTCTACGGCTTTAAGAGCTGGCATCGGTTTGCTGAGGGATTAATCCCTGCATATTAAAACAGGGCTTTCTTCAAACCAAACTGACTATCTCAACTGACGATGAAGCAGTGTGTATAGAATTAATACAGGAAAATCACATGCAGGAATGATAGGTGAGGCATAGAAATGTCTCAGAATAGAACAGAGGCCCAATTAGGTCCTGAAAATCTAGGTGTATAAATCGTGTTTCTTTTTACTTGCTGCTGGCTCTTTAGAACATCTGGAGCAGTTTTGGTTAATCTGACTATTAATTAATATGTATTGATCTGAGGAGGTGTTTTTTTTTTTTTTTTTTTCTTTTAATTTGCCATCAAGCCAGGAAATTCTTTAACTACAACTGGACCCAGGCCAACTCTGCTTTGTTTTGCATTCTGAGGAGTAAAGCACTTAAAATACAGAGTACAACAATTTCAGAGTTTTCGTTTTTTATTCACGTTCAAAAGATTAAAAAAAACACACACACACACACACACACATATACTGTATCTTAAGCATGCTGTGTCTACTTGTAACTGCCCACGATGCATGGATAACATACTGCAGTCAGTAGGAATTGGTCCAGGCGCTGGCATGCACGTACCAAGGCTTTTAGAGCCTGTGCTCTAGTGGCTGCCTGCTGTGCCAGTCAGCAGTGGGAGGAGAGTAAACAGATATTTCAAGTGATGTCACAGTCACATGGATTTTCATGTGGTCATGCACGGAGGCAGGGATAGAGCTGTGCTTGCCAGTTGCTGCTGAGACAGCAGTAGAGGGCTTTGCGCTGGTGCTAGTGCTCTCTTATGGACTTGAAGCTTAATGATGTATTTTGTGATTTCAGCTATGAAAGGTAAGAAGAGAATGCATGCTGGAATATAGTGCACTAAGCAGCCAGTGTAACAAGTGGCAAACACAGGAAGGGGGGAGTGTGTCTGTTTGGTATTCATAATCTGCCAACCCTCCTTCTTTCTGAAGCTTGAAAGGAGAAAAAGGAGGAGGATGTCTCTGAATATATTTATTTCCAGGGAATTAAGCTGTGACTTCTCTGCATGAGTTGCCAGCTTTATTGTTCTGCAAGGTGTTGAAGTAATGAAGTTGGCAGCGTTTTACCCTTTGCAAAGGTTTCTGCTAATAGAAAATTCTAGTATATAATTTGAAAACGTAAAACTGGTTGGAAAGAGTGTTTTCTCTGTGCATTTGTTAAGACTGAGGTATTAGTAAAGGGCTGTGTTGATAATGAAAAGGCATTTTGGCTGGGCTGCCTACTCGTAATGATTTTTACATATTTTCAAGTTGGTCTGCAGTTTATTTGGTTTCTTAACAGTACAATATGGTTTACCACAGACAAGATAGCAGTGTGGGCAAGTAATTATTATTTAATATGATTTGGTTGATGTTCTCCTGCTATTTCAGTCTGGAGGAAGAGACTGTCAAAAGTCTCTTAAATTACAACTTTGCCTGCTGGAGGGCTCTGTTAATCGTCTTACTGGTGGTTTTTGGGTGGCACTGGTATTGGCTGCCATTTAGGTTTTATTACCTGATATTGGTGTATTGTGTTCTACTGACCTGTTTTGCAACTCCAGTTCTCCACATATGCACGGCCATGGGAACAAGGCTTGTTTATCCCTTCGTGGCTAAGTAGATCCAGCACATTTGATTGAGCATGCCTAATCCTCCCTCCCCTCTCCCTCTATGCAAATGGATCGCTGGCAGCTGTTGTTATGTAGTAAATAAAAAGGGCCAGGGATGGAAAAAACAGGAATAGATTATACATGTGATGGAATGGTTGTTATTCACGTCTATTTTCATTGTTTATGGGGTTCTCAAACCTGGTCCTGGGGACCCACTGTGGCTTCTGGTTTTTATATCAATTGAGCTCTCAATCTCTTAACTAGACCCTTAATTAGAGCGTTTTAATTGTTCTCAGCTCTGAAAAAGATGCAGTTTTAAAATCTTACAGCTAACTAGAAATTGTTGACTGTTTAAGAGCTGAAAACATGTAAGAAGGTCTAATTAAGTAAATTATTAGTTCAATTAAGGTTTCAGTTAAGTAATTGAGTGCTCTGTTGGCATGAAAGCCAGGACTGGGTTTGAGAAGCCCTGGGTAGCATGCCGCACTTATGCACTTTAGTTGCAGCAGTTGCAAGTAACAACTACAATGTTTATATAATATGTATTACAGTTGTTTAGAACTAGATGTGCAGTGAACCCCGTTACTATAGTGACTTACACTTTCAGAGTGCGATTATTATGTTCTGTAATACCTCTTCAATGAACTATCCAACTACTGCACTACTTGGTTGCACTCCTCATTGTAAAACAGACAATGGCTGGCTTGTGGGGTCCACCCATTTATAAAGTCCATGTTTATGTTATAAAGGCATATTTACCTTAGTGCGGTCTGTGAACTTTTCTCATATAGGAAAACATGCTAATAAAATGTATGCTAGTCTAAAGGACTGACCGTGGCAGGCTCTTAGATTAGGATATAGTATGTTCTGTCTGTGCATTCTAAACAGCTGTCAAATTCAAATACAAAATAGTAAATACAGCATAAAGCTTCTCCTTATATTTACCATGTTATCTCTAGCCTCCCTAGTGCACGCTCCACAGGGCATATTTTTCTATTGACAATTTTTTCAAAGCAGATATTTTATATTTCTGTTCCATTGCCTAATCTAGGGCTAGTCCACTGATCTATTCTCCAGCCTTATTGTAACTGATCTTAAATATCTTAAATGCATTTTAATCTAAAACTCTCATATATAGATTATTACATAAATGACTCAGTCACTCTTCTCTAAGCTGAAGTGGAAGATGACAGACAGCAGAAACCTGTTGTGCTGGTCTGATCTTTGTCTGATCAGTACTGGATCAATACTGTGCGACACTAATTCTTTGTTATGACATGTTCTTGATTAGAGTATGCATGGCTCCAAGCTGCCCCACATGCTCATAACCACCTCTTTATAAGGATGGACTTCACAAATGCCTTTTCTCTCAAGGCTTGCAGCCACATTACATTCTCCCTACTACCTAAGTACATTTAATGGTAGCATTCCACTCATGATAGCACGCAAATTGTCTGGCTTGCACTGTAAAGATAATGTGCAAGTATTTGAGGTACAGTAATCCTGTTATTTAAGAATAATAATACTTAAACACCAGTAAAATTGAGACAACTTATGCATACTAATATTACATTTTCAATTTTATAAAAAAAAAAAAAAAACTATATATATATATATATATATATATATATATATATATATATATATATATATATATATATATATATATAATGCATTGCCATTGCCAACGGTCTTTGTTATGAAATGTTTATACTATAATGTTAAAACTTTTTTTTTCTCTTTAAAAAAACACTCAATGATGGTTAATTAAAAATACTAAAATAATTTTTATGATTTTAAATCAATTTTAAAGAAATTTAGTTTATGATTTCTTTTATGAAAATACATATATATATATATATATATATATATATAATATATATATATATATATATATATATATATATATAATATATATATAATTTAAAATGATCGTTTTACTTTTGGGAAGAAGTTTAGTTAAAAAAAATTAAAATAAAACGTTGTCGCACATGTAATTTTTTACAGTGATTCAAAGTGAACTCTGCTTAGCGTCTCAAATTGTACACAGAAGATTAACAAGACTGTGTCACACTGATGCAGGTCACAGCACCAGAAAAGCTTGAATAATTGTGGAAATAAAAACCTAGTTAATAGACAAGGGCAAATAATTCTGAAGCATTCAGTTTTGTTATTATTTAGAGTCTCATGAGTGAGCTAGCCTGTAAAGTTTTTTTTTTTTTTCTGGTTTGGCGTTTTTATCATTTTCCATTGTATCACTGGAAACAATTTCCAGCTGTTAATGGGCAGAAAGTCAAATTCAGATCAGAGTATTTGTAAACCATTCTGCTTGCTTAGAACCTCAGGGAGTCGTGGGAAAGGGATAATGCATCTGTAGGAGGAGTGTGCAGGTGTGTGGGGTTGGGCAGTCTACCTGTTTGGGTACTTGTCAGTCTGTAAAAATTACTTTTATTTTTGAAGTTGTGTAATCAATTACTGAAGATTACAGGAAAATTAAAAGCAAAAAAAAAAAAAATAAGCGAAATACTGCCAGTTATATAGTGCACATAAAGGCATGTGTGGTAACATGGCCCTGGTCTCAAAACTCTCCACAGAGAAATGTGTGTTACAAGTTTTAAAGGAAAGGATAGTCTTCTAGATTGTACATTTTCTCAGTTTTATGCTTAGACAGTTTAGTAAAAAAAATAAACATTTTGGTTTCTCATTCTCCAATGTGATACTTGTGGTAAATATAATATTGTGCAATTGCAATTGTACAAGGGAAATCATGTGCAAGGTCCAATGTGAAATTAGTATTGTTTTCCTGAAAGGAAAATCCATTTAGCCTTGTTTGGTTCATTACTGTTTGGAAATATTATTAAAACCAGTTTGTCCCTTCACTGTTCGTTTTGAAATATGTTCCCATCTGTAGTGCTTGTGGGCTGTTTAATGATATATTGACTGCCCATAGAAGGTATGGATTTTTTATTTAGCTCTGGCTTAACTTTTTTTTACAAAACTGTATTAAAGAGACTATGTGTAGTCTGAAGTGCTTACAGCCGTCAGTTAAAATGTAAGATGCCTTAGCAAATTGTCACTGCTTGCTAATGGTAGTTTTGGAACATTAGTGACATTAACCTCCAAATAACAGCTACAGGGGGTTAAGAATAAAGGTGTTTACACTTTACTTAACCTTTTGAAGAACGTGGAAAAAACATGCAAGCGGTAGACCCTTTTTTTTTTTTTTGCAAAGAGGACAACTTTTTGACCACATAAGCATCTACTGAACTTTCCTTTTTTCATTTAGTATTTATGCAGGAAGTGTCACAGACCGACCTCCTATTGTTTCAAGTGGCCTGTCTTGTGCATTGTTGGTGGATAAACCCTGTGCCGCCGAAGGCATTCGACACGGCACGCTGAAAATAAACGACTTGTATAAAGATTTGTAACATAGCTACAAAAGCAAACAATAAAGAAGCCAATAAAAATATATATTATTCTTTATTAAATCCACAGCTTACATTGTTATCTATTTTAGATACCCGTTCTTAAATGAAGTCCTTAGATACATCAGGCTAAGGAATTAACAATATTAAAAGTTTTCTGTTTCCATTTTTCTGTTAGGATTTATGTTACAAGTGAAACATTACATCTTTTGAGATTTCTAGGTATTTTCCATGCCGATAGAAGATAGAAGGCAAAATATAATTTTTCTATATTTACACACCTGATTTAAACGCAATAATTAAGGTTTCCCTGCTCTCTTAAACAATTTTAATGAGAGAACTTGATACTACAGTTTACGAAAAGTTTATGAATTTGATGATTTCTTCAGCTGGTTCCCCAAAAGACCAAGATTTGTATTAGTATTTTTCATTGCTGTCATCATGAGAAGCATCAATAATTTATAATGGAACATGTATTTTGGGCACAGCAATTACTTTCTTCCGACTGGTGCAAATGATGCATCTCCACAGGGTAGTGAAGGGTAGATATGATTATATCTTTAACATACATAGAATTGTTTTCATTCAGTTGTTTTTTTGTGTAATTTACAAACGTGCCATGGCTATATCTACCGGTAGTCCATATTAAAATAAAACATTTTTAAAAGTACATTGTGTTGTTTGCTGTAGTTGAGGAACTGTTTCTACGCTGGCAGTTGCTGCAGAAGATCAGAAGTGAAAGTCAGCTTCACAATTGCCACTGACTGGCACTTTGCAGGTAGCATGTTAAACAACGGAGACTGAAAGGGCCTGACGACTGAGCTACTTTGTCAGCTTGTGTGCTATTCCAAAACCAATTGTGGATATTGGCTTTTAGCACTGAATTTATCACAGGTTAATAAATAGGAAGTGAAAACTATTGCATTATACTACTAGTGGTAGTAGTTAAATAGTTGAAAAAAGATTTTAAAACTTGACAAAAGGAATACTTAACAAACACATTTAGCATATGTCAGTTATGCAGGGAAGTCCCCTCTGACTAAAACTTAAAAGCACAGTTCCCAAATGATAAGTAAACGAAGGATGTTGGAAGGAAAAGTGCTCCCACAAGACAAGTAATGCAGGGGGTGGTGGTTTTGCACGACATGGCCCAAGCAAGACTCACAGTTTCTGCGTGCTTTCTGTACAGCTATGGAGATTGGCAACAAACTGTTTGTGAAGTAAATGAAAAGCTGCCTGGAGGAATGTTAATGAGAAGAGAGCCCTTTAAGAACACAATTATTTAATAAAGCCCTGGACATGTTGAGCATGTCAGTGTTAGAGGGAGGTGGCTCTATGGACAGGCACTTGTGCACTTTCTATAATTCAGACCTTTGCAATATAAGCACCCTTAATTAATGGAACACATACTGAGTGCCTTGTGTAGATCAGGTTGTGTTACTGTCCTGGTATTACTAATACATGTGCTTGACATTTTAGACTCAGTGGTAGAGCAGCTGGATTTAGTGCCTTCGAGTCCCAGGTTGGAAAATAGACTGTCCAAAAATCCTCAGCTCTGAACATGAAAGCTTAGTGTATTGTGCTAAATAACCACTTCAAGACAGTGCAATATGATTTAAAGTTCCTAGCATCTCAAAAGTGTGTCCTTAAAAGGAGGAGTCTGCGTTACAGACATCCACGATAGAAACTGCAAAGCTTTGAAGGGTATAACTCCACCGCTAAGAGAAAATGATAAAATAATATATTGTAAGATAATACATTTTTGTAAATTTCACAAAAAAGCATTGCATTGATTACAGCACCAGGAATGGATCCCTCCAAATTATTTTACTATTCCTACTTTCCTAGACGTTAGCCGTTACAGAAAGTTTAATTGAATTACACTGTAGAAATATAAAAAACATATTATTTAAAATGACGAACCATGTTTATCGCTGTAATTCCATGTTCAGGGTCATTACATCTCCATCGTGCATTTACCACATTATAATAATAATGCATGTCTTTGTGTCTGATTCTCAATACCAAACTAAACAGTGTTATTTGCAGTTATTGAAAATTATTGAAAATGAATATGTACTGCAGCTGGGCAGCTTTAAAATCCCCTGCAAAATAAATCCTGGTCTATAAAAAGAGCTGTAATTGGAATAGGCAGCGAATCACCAGACAGTTTGATTAAAAACATTATTATAAGAGTTAAACCGCACTGGGGCAATGCATGTTAAAGGTTGAAAAACAAATCTTATCCTTCCAAAATGAATAGGAAACTGCTTGCTGTTGTTCTGCTGTGTACCATGTTTCTGGTTGTGTGGTCTGTTAATTTGTTCTCTGCTCCAAAACTACATCCTCTTCACTTGCTCGCTGGATTATTCATATTTGAATTAATTTGTCTGAAGAGACAGGGCAGCAACTACATTTTACTAATGCTGTGTATTATGTAGGTTGCTTTTAATATTAGCTCATTTTTCTGCTGAATAATTGCAGTTTGTTCAGTGGAAAATTCAAAACATTTTTTCTCTGAGCTCAGCAACATCGCAATCATAATCAAATACATTCAAAGCTGTTGTTCAAGAAACCTCAGCAGATAAAAACGCATGTAAAAAGCTGACGTAAACATCTAATTTCTCATTACTGATTCATGATTTACAAGTCAAACAACTGCCAATCTTAAAGGTTTTTTTTTTTCTTTGCCAGATGTGTCGAGGGCTTGTAAACTGCTGTGATAGTTTTTTTTTTTTTTTTTTGTTTCTCGGCACCTGCTCATGACTGTATTGTATCTTTTTTGTTTGTAAAAAATAAATATTCATGCCTGTGCCCCTAAGAAAGATAAATCTAGCAACTCATCTCAAAGCTTGGCAATACTAGATATTGACTTCCTCACATACTGTACACTCATTTATTTTCACACTCTGTTTTATTTTATGGTGGTTAATCTTCACACATTTTTAAATAAAATAAGTTTATTGAAATCAATGCAGTAGCCTTCCCACTGAAGAAAAAGGGGTATTTAACCTTATAAAGCAGCCAGAGCAAAAATGTCAATATGGAAATATATATCTAATGTTGGGGATCAATTGTAAATAATTGTTCACTGTATTTTACTGTTGCTTGTCAGTAAATAGCAGCAGATGTGACAGTACATCAGACAGTGCGCTTAAAAATAAATAGATATCGTATTCTGTTGAACGGTTTTAGAAAGCATGGCAAATGCAACCAATAGAAATATACTTTGAGCAACAGAAAACAATGACGTTTCAGAAGAGGCAAAGCAAGGCTGTTTTATGTGTGAGGTGTGAGCAACAGTTGATTGAAATTGAAAAGCCTTTAAATAGCTGAAAGTACACTTAATTTACATTAAATGTTTTCTGAATGCCACGTTGGTTTTTAAGTGTTGCTTTGTTAATGCTTACCTGAAACAGCTTCCATCAACACATTTCAACCTTGAAGAATTATTGTAGGGGCTGCAGATCTAAAGCTCTTTTTTTTTTTTTAATATTGGCTTGTGGGTGGGTGTTCTGTTAGGGTTCTATCAAGTTGCATCAAGCTTTTCCCAGCTTGCTTGTCATCCCATTTTGACTCAAGCTTGACTCTTGAGAAATCTTTCTCGAGCAGGGAAGCAGATAGTTCAGTCCCTGTACTAATTCAGTCTAGTTACGATGAGATTTATTCTCCACAGAGTGACTCAGGATTGCCAGATTCATTTCAAGTATGATTCAGACCAAAATGTAGAATCAGAGATAACATATTATATTGCTACACCACCCCACTCCTGCTGCTCACAGCAAATCTGTTCACAGTAGCATTGTGTTGACTACCACGGTCGTTTACAATATGAGTGAGTGAGTGAGGGAAATGCCTTTTGTCTATAAAGTATGTTCGTGGCTTGTTCTGTAGGTTGAATGATGATGTAAAAAAGCTGTATTTCATTAAATGCTTTTCTCTTGCAAACCCTAGTAGAGAAAACCATATGAACCGCTAATATATGAAAAATATTCAAGTTGTTTAAAGAAAACTGTTTTTTATTTTATTTATTTTTTTTTATTTTTTTTTACAAATTATTAACAGCTTGTTATCCACAAAGACTGTGCTTAAACCAGCAAAGACGCTTAATCAAATGCAAGGAAAAAGCATAACATAATTTTAAATGATCAAGAAACTACTCAGATCAACAATTTAACTTCTTCATCTTGCGAGTGAGTTGTGCTTCATCCTGCTATTGTGCTATTGCTGTCAGCGTTAAGTCAGCATTCTTGTTGTGATTGCTGACATGCTTTTGGTTAGTGAACTGCCATAGGAGGCCTGGTTTCAAATCTTTCAGCATCAGTCATAAATACTATAATTGGTTAGACTCAATTGCCCTGAATATCATATATCGAATGGATAATGGTACGATATTGTATTTATGTGACGAACTTAAAGTGGATATAGGTCTTGGATTGCAGGGTCGCTCACAGCTTTGTCATTCCTTGCCACAGGTTGTTTATATATCCTATTGTACAATCAAGTTTTAATAATTTTCATAAAGTGCCACCGGGTTCGTGAAACTATAATGCGATTATTATTATTATTATTATTATTATTATTATTATTATTATTATTATTATTATTATTATTAACAGGACATTTAGAAAACAAAACATGCATTTATTAAATGACATCCAAATGAGCTCTCAAACTTAATTTTTTTCCTTTGTCCTGATGTACTTGCTTTATTATTATGCGCTATTAAATTAATCCTCTCTTCTTTCCCCCATTTCTCCTGAAACACACGCCTGCTTTGTTTTTCTCCACCTTTACTACCTTTCAATCCCACCTGTACATTGATTGAAATCCTGAAATGCCATAAAACATCATATAGGTTTCTCATTTCAATACAATTTTATGTAAATTGCACCCATTCCACCTGTCGGAAGACAGCGGAAAAGTATTTCATTTTATGACTGAGACAGTGTTCGGAATACAAGTCGGGTAAAACAGATGGAGACAGCGAGTTTCCGACTGTCGGAAGATACTTTTGATATTCAGGGCCAATTAGTCTTCAGTGGACAGCTGGTAAGTGCACAAAGCCACTACTGGAATTGTTCAAACCAGCCATCACTGTTCAGCAGAGGTCCAGGTCTAAAGACGGTCAGGAGTGAGAAACATATCCAACACCATAGTGTGCTGCAGCAACTTCGTAAGGTGAACTTGCTCTACAGCTGTGCTCTAGAACTTTTTTGAAATCTTACCTCACTTCTACTTCGTGTAAAAGTCATACAATACCCCCTTGAGTCTTCTCTTATCTGTCCAGTTTATTAAAATGTTGGCAGAAGTTCTAAATTTAGCATTAAAAAAAAAAGAAATCACGTATTTAATCTTTTTTATTTATTTATTTTTTTTTTTTAGGGTAATTGGGTTATTATCATGCAGTCCAGCCTCTTCTTTAGAGAGTTTTTTCAATTTAATCTTTTTTTTTCCCCCAGATGCTTTAACCAATTATCTGGTCTCCTCAATCTATATTGATGCTATTTGGCTACCCCCATGTGGCAGGCCCCGGCAGGGAATAGCCATTCTCTTTAAAAGCACTCAGTTGACATTTGATAAACACAGTTGTATTGATTTTAAACCATCTCTGTGAAACTAATGTGTGGAAAGCTGCAATATCATGTGGATATGTTTTTATGGAGTTAAAAGACACTTCACATAAGTAGCCAGTGCATAGATCTGATTAAAATAGAAACTGAAAATAAAAAGATGAGTAATATTAAACAGTGAGGATTACTGATTCTTATACGCCTGTCCAGTTGAAAATTGCTTACTTTGAATGCAAACGCTGAACAGGGCATTAGCGGTCCCTGATTTGTTTATGTATCATACATTTGCAGCTAAATCATCTGTTTCGGACCATGAAATCTTTTAAAGGAATTAGGCTGCTTGCTGCTCTCTGATCTGCATGGAAACAAACAGATTTCAGTTCAGGGTTTCTGCCTCTTTCTTTCTTTTTTCTGCTTCAGGGATTGGATTAATTTATAATAAGAGTGTAGTGGCGGGTGCTTTTCTGTTTCATGTTATGATAAAAAACTGTAAGGTCTGTTCTTTTTATTAGTACCAAGCAGAACTAAGTAAAAGTGCCTCATAAAGAAAGATAACATTAACACTTATAATCGTTTTGGTTTTGCATTAGAAAGAAAACATTTTCGTGACATACACTGTAACCATCTTAGCCTGAAAACTGTATGTTAGTTTTCACTCTGACAAAATGACACTGCACCAGGGTGAGGACCAGGAAGATACAACATGATCATTGTTTGACAGAGATGTGTGGTATGTGCCATAAAGGCACCAGAGAACCTGGGCATTTATAAAATATGTCATCTTTATAAAGAGTTTACCACTGAAAGTTATTCTTTAAAGTGAATAATGATAAACTAGTGACATTTTTACACTTCTGTGTACAGTAATATTATTTTGGAATATATGAGGAAATAACACTGTTGATAAAGGAAATATTCACAGGCAGGTGCTTTCTGACAATGAAACATAGACTTAGATTTAGCATAGCTAAACAGCATAGACTTAAACTGGCTACATACATGGGCCTTCTGGCTGTTTTGTGGTAATCTGTTATTTAAGATTATTAACTTAGCAACAGCAGAGTGAGTGCTTTTTACATAGATATGTCTATTTTCTTAGTATTTTTTTGCTGACAACCAAAGCTGTTTGGCTCAAGGTAAACACATTCAGATAAAATCATTTTACAGTATGATTTAGGATAAAACATTTCTGTCACCCTAACACTAAAGAAAACATTTTGAGAACACACAGCACAATGGGGTGCTACTTGGTACTTTATATAAAATACATACATTTTTCTTTTTGTTAAAATAAATAAATAAATAAATAGATGATTCCTATAATGAATGAATTGTATCTCTGCACTTTGTGTTACTGTTTTATTTTAAAACATGTTTTAAAACGTTTTGTAGATTATAGTAAATTAGCATAGTACTTTATTGGTTACTAACGAGGTAACCTTATTCACATGGTTCCATGTTGGACGTGACATAAGAATGTATTCAATATAAAAAAAAAAAAATCTATCACATTTCCCAGAGGTGCCGCATATAAATGCTCTGTTAAAAAGAAATTAAACGTTTTTCGAAGCTGCTTGGGTTCCTGAAACTTTAATCAAATCGGGTCTGGTAATTGCATTTTTTCACATCGTGAAGCAAGTGCTCAAGCTTACCACTAGAAAATATGCTTAGGATGATGCCACCAGGAAGAAAATGGCATACCATATTTACTTTTGGGTCCCGGTCTTTGGTTAGTTTCCCATTTTAATTTATTTTCCATGGAGATTCTCATCCCGCATTCCCAATTCCCCACTCTGCACATCTCTCCAGCCCAATAGGTTTACCACAGGGATGCAATTATCACATCCCTCAAAGTCTGGTCGAGGAACGTGACAAGATGTTACAAGAGGAGTCATCAAAGACTGATTTTAAATGCAGTATCTAATTAAAAAAGTAATCTGCCATTCTTCGCAGGCCAGTCAGCAAAGGTATTCTTAAACATGTTACACACGTGCCGGATTGTTTCGTTTTATCATTTCTCTTGAAAGAGAAACATGAACTTTAGCATAATGGAACACTGACTCTAAAGAATCCATAGGCTTGACAGAAAGTAAAGTTTAACTTCATTATAAATGACTTCCTTTCAATATCATACTGTTATACCCTAGTTTTCGTCTTGCCAACAGGGTTGCAGGGTAATGTATTTAGGTGTTTAATTTGGTCGCAACTGAGTAACCTGTTCAAAGTTTAACACAGTAGCAGCTGCAATATACAGCATGTTTGAATAGTTAGTGAGCAATCTACAATGTAATTATGTTCCCGTTTTTACATGAAGAATATCATTTGTCTCATCATTGCCCTGTGGGGATGGTGCTGTGCTGGGCAGCAGCCCACACTCACATAAACACTTGTTCCCACTGGCTTTTCCCTGTGCGTGTCCTCCAGCCATGGGGAGCTGAAAGTGGCCTTGATAGAGCTTTGTCCTGCTGAGCAGTGTTTAGTTTTTTTTATTCAGACCACAGCCTTTCACTTCAGCTAATGAGAGAACATTGTGTGCCTTTGTAGGGCCACATATGTGGAGAATCATTGATTTTTCTTTTTTTTTTTTTTTTTTTTTTTACCAACAATTGTTAAATACAGTTTACAGACATTTGCCTCATAACATATACACTAATATATATATACACACACACACACACACACACACACACACACACACACACACACACACACACACACACACACACACACACACACACACACACACACACACCTTAACCTATATTTACCTATAATGCTAAAGCATACATTTTGATGTTAAATAATAAGATACCATGTAATTATATGCTACATTGTTTAATTTACTAGGTTGTTTCAGGTCCAATTGAATTGTATTGCAATATCATTTTATATCAACCATGTTCAACATTGTTGACAAAACAACAACATCTCTTAGCAATCTTTTTTTTCTAATCTCTCTCTCAGCCATACTGCTTTCTTGTGGATACAAACTGCCTCTACATCGTGGCCTGTGCTTTGAAAAAAGCCTAGGAAAATTAGACTCCCACTTTCAATAATCAAACGCAGTCCCTGATGTCTCTTGGGAATACACGTGTATTCTAAATGTGCCAGCTGTGTGTCAATCCTTCTTCTACTCAAAGATTTGACTTTACAATCTGTTCACAGTCATAGCCAAAAACACAGAATGCTAGGCTTGCAAACTGTAATATACAGAGTTATCTCAAACAAGCCCCTACTCTCTAATTACCTGCCTTACCCTAAACAAATATAACAACAATATGAAAGACTAACATGTACTGTGAGTACGTACTGTACGTGTGATAGTTTATTTTATCAGAATCTCTTGTAACTTGTTTATATGAGTAAAAACATAAAAAATAGAAGAGCAGATCATATACATAACAGGATACCAGACCTGCATTTATTATACAGGTAGCACATTGACTTGTAGCTGTTGCCTTAATGCACCGTGACTATTGCATTGTCACATAAATTAAAACCAACCCCCCCCAAAAAAGTGTGGTGTAGACAAGTTGGCAAGTCACCAAGACCTATCAGATATAACCAATAGTGCAATGCAAGCTAGTCCACTTCACAGCAGATAGAAAGAAACAAACAGAAAAATGTGATTGAATGCTGAAATATATATTATTTAGTTAAATGTTATGCTTTATGGGACTCAAATCCAGTTTTATCCGTTAGTGGTTGGCCCTGAATCATTTTATTCTACTGTAGGTGTTTCTGGATGTAAGAGACATTATTAGCCTTAAAGGCAATGTATTGCATCTTTTTCAAATACATGCGAGATGGAAACCCACAGTCTTATTATTTTTATGAGGTTTGGATGGTAATGAATCTGATGATCAGTAGTCAAAAGTATTCAATTGGATTTACTGTAACAGGAAAAAAAACCTACCAGAGACTTGCATAATCCTGTGCAGGTTGTTATTGTTAATATCTTCATAAAGTTCTGGTTCGCTGTTTGAGCACAGAGATGTAAGTGTTCCAGTTGGTTGTATAACTTAGATTATGCAAGTACATCACACTCGTGAAGCTTGACATTATCCTGTGTCAAAGCTATAAGGAACAGCGTTATCATTCTGCATATATGGCAGAAGAGGTCAGTTCAAATGATATGTTTCTTTTTCTTTTTACTGTACAAAGGGAAAGGAGAAGCACCACAGCTATGCAAAGGTTTTTTTTTTTTCCTCTCTTAAAGGAACATTCCTATGCTTTTAAACACTGTGGTAAGGCATTTGAGGTTTGTGGAAGTAAAAGCAAGGCACTAATAGCACCCTTTCTGTTTAATAGTTCAAGAGTGTGATGTCAGCTGTGATCTATTCTGACAGGGGCCTGCGACGCCTGCCACAGTGGTAATTGCTGCTTAATATTGGTAGTCCTGTTGGTGAGAGACGAAGAGGACTGCCGCTAAGTAAGAGGGTCAGTGTTATGCTGTGGTTTACAAAGGCAGACAGGAGGCATTCTGTTAATAAAGCACATTCTAAAGCATCGGTTCGCCCTTGTTTAAAATCTGTTTTGACCTTTTGCCTTCTGTAACCATGAAAGCAAAAGCCCATAGTCACACCTGAATATCAGAAATAAGTGACTGTTTATACAGAGTGTTATTTCCCTGTACTATGCTGACTTTCAGTCTAACTTTCCAGAGGTACTGCATCAAATTCTCAGTCCTAGGAGGGCACTCCCAGTGTTTGAATACGATGGTATATTTAAATAGAAATGATGCAGCAAAAAAGAATACATATGAAGATGACTGTATTAATGTCCCTTTCTTATACTTTGTACCAATTGGCTTATTTTGCACAGTATCTGAACATGCTCAGTTGCTGACATTTTAATTCAGACAATGAGGTCAAATCTAATGAGTAGAAACAAAGCGGCAGTGTATGGGAAACTAGCTCTAACTATTAACTACTGATGCTATACAAAACACTCCATCTGAACACTGGCCTTGCAAGACAAATCTGGACTATAGAGTACAATTTAGCAGGCTCTGTTTATTTCGGGGTTTCGGAATGAATATCCAAATGCACACATTTGCCCTTGTGCAATTACATATTTTTGGTTCTCTTGGTACTTACTCATAAATAAAAGAACCTTTTAATGACAAAAAAAACCAAACAATAGTTATTTTGCATGATATTCCTGCCAATGCAATGTATGTTTTGTTTGGAAACAAACCGTAAAACAGTCATAAAGAACCCAGAAATTTGCACATTTGTGGACTTCAAACAGGGCTTGAGCATGCTATATTTTTAACAGAATCACATCTTGTTTTCAGTTTGTCAGTGCAGACTTGCAGCAGACATGTATGTGAAGAGTGAATTGGCATCTTTCACTGCAGCTGGTTCAGTCAGATCTGTCTTATTCCTGTAGTCTTGTTTTGAATGTTTATTGTAACTGTATATTTATACTGTATCTTAACTCTCAGCTGATTTAATGGAAGCATTCATTTTTTTCAGCAGTGTCACCAAAACCATTAAGGACTGGATATGTAATTGAAACCTTTAGAGGGATGTTTGTTGTATAGGAAAAGTAACAATGGAGCAGAAACTCAATCCCTATCAAACTTTTCAGGGGCATTAGGTAGGGAACCATCCCCAGTAGGACATATTTAACACTTTGTGCTGGAAGCACAGGTTAATTTCAGTATTTCATCCAGAAGTCTTGTTTTATTAGAGTTTGTAAAGATAGTGATGTTAAGCCTCTGTCAATTTGCTGGTCTTAACAGAGTATTAACAGACTGTTCTTAATGGTGTTTATGTAATGAAGACTGATGGAACCTATTTATTGAGCTGTTACATCTGTGTTTTACTCTGTAGAAAATATTGATCTGATACATGTTAGCTGACTAGCTGTTTATGACTATTGTTCCTGCAGGGACTATAGTATAATAACAAAAAGGATATTACATTTTTTTTATATATATAAATGTGTGCACTGCCTTGGTCTGAGGGCCTTAAACAAAATATTATATTGTAACTTGATTAATGCAAACTATGTAGTGTGTGTTATAGTGTATACCTATGGCATTTTAGCTGATGAAGGACTGTTATGTCCGAAACCTCCTATGTACAGTGCTACCCCGTTATAATGTGACCTGGTATAGTGCGGAATCGGATAGAGCGAGGTAAGTTTATGGCTTCCATTTCCCCCACAATGCAATTTGACTCACAAACGTTGGGTGAACATTACAGTACGAAGCATGGCAGACAGCAAAAAACATAAATCTTTCTCTGTTAAAATGAAACTGTGGACAGAGTAAGAAAAGGTGAAACTCAAGCAGCAGTTTCAAAAGATATAAATGTTGTATACATTGCTGGTGGCTGGCTAAAAGATTAAGAAAAATTATTAGGTTTTCTTCATAACATTGACTCCAAAGAAGACTACTTTAGGAAAAAAATGTGCAGCGCTAAAGAGGAGACAAGCTGCTGTGTTAATGTGCTGCTGTGAGAGTTGAAGACTGTTTCTTGTTTTTGGTGTGGCCTAGGCTAACAGGAGCTGGGAATAATCGTCCCAATAAACTGTGGATTCGAGTACCTGCAAATTGTGTGTCTCCTCCCTTCATTTTCCACCATACGCTACAATATTAATTTGGCTTGTGATTGTAAAATTTTGGGAACAAACATGCCAATATTTGTTAAGGTGAAACATAAGCAACGCAGTCTTCTAATTATGGACCCCATATCACTGCACTTTTGTATATATAAATTTTGATTGCATTTACATAGACAGTCAAGTTAAGTGTTAGTCTAAGTGTCTTAACTATTCAGTAGCTTTGAGAAGGGCATTGTGAAAGTCCATGAGGGAACCAGGCAGCCCTTGCCAGTGGGTGTAACCAGCAAGTATATGCCCTGCATTGTCTGACTGGCTGCAGCGGCTAAGGGGAGTCTTGAAGACCCCACTTACAGTCACTTGTAGACACCCGATCACACCTCATATGAAGTGATTAAACTTTACCCACAGACAGACTTTATCCTGCCTACTGTAACACCATGATAAAGAATCATACGGTCACTGTCTTTGCTTACAAGAAAAAAGCCTGAGAGAATTTTTCACTTATAACAATAAAACACTTGACAGTAAGTTTTGTAGAATTATACAACAATTCATAACAGTTCTTGCACTGAATAACTTTTTCATATTCAATTCTAGAGTGAATTTATTTATTTATTTATTTATTTATTTATTTATTTATGTATTTATTTATTTTTACCAGATCTGATTTTGGAACCTATATAGCATTTATTCACATCCAACAACAGAATTGCTGAGCGACTAGGTCACACTGATCAGCACTGATCAAAAAGTGAGCAACTGTTCTGTTTAGATTTAATAGACTCTACTTGTTATTTTAACAGAATTCATTACAGAACCTTCATTAAGTGTTGCATTTATTTCGCTCACTCATTTAATTGAGTTAAAAGTTAACTCAGCTTTGCATAAGGAATTAGTCATTGACAAAAGAAGAAGGGATCTTCTAGCAAGCTTACAGCAAGATAAAGACATTTGTAAAGAAGATGTGTCAGTAGTGGAGCAACGGAACTCGCGACTGTTAACAATTCTAACAAACACCATGGAAAGATCTGGAAAAGGTTAAAAAATGATGAAATGTCAGTTGGACCTCCTGCCCCGTAACCCAAAATACCATGTCATGAGGGGGACGGCTGCTGTACTGAGTATACTGTCTGTTAAGTGTGTTCCTCTTCTGACTTGCAGCCAATTGAACATCTTACTGTACTCCTGACCTGATTTCAAATGTCTTACATCTGCTGTGCCTATATCTTCCCAAGCATATTTGCAACATTAAGAAGTAAATGCTAGAATTGTGTGATGTATAATTAGAATACAATTAGAATTCCAAAAATGCCACCAGAGTTAGAAGCCAGAACTTAGCAGACCAGTTTGCATTCTCAAAGGAAGTTTTTACATTGTTATATAAAATAAATTGACATAGACATGTCATTGAAACTTTTAATTTGATTTGTTTCTTTTCAGTACTATTGTGGGCACACAGCAGGGTTAACATTTGATTTTGCAGTATGTGACGATTCTTAAACCATCAGTTGGTTATCCATACATGTGGCTTAACATTATATTTTCAATGTTCTACTTTAGTGAAATGATTTGCTGGTAGTTATTTTTTCATAGTTCTGAGAATTTGAGAACACAATAAAAATAGATTGTTTCTTGGAAAATCTGTGTCAAGCCAGTCATCGCTCATTACAGTATAATTCTTGTGCTGGTTGTATTCGAAGTGAGGGATTTGCTGGTCAAGATGAGCCATAATACCTGGAAAATTAATTATTATTAAATTGGTGTTACCTGTTTTAATGAAAGCAGGGCTTACGGGACTCGGAAGCCACTGGAGTTTAATTTGATAAATTGATTATTCGGAATTGTCTCATTTGTTAAAAAGCCAAAACTTAAATGAGATGTTTCTGTCACCTCCTGTAAATAACATGTTTATCTTTCAATATTATCTAGGTTAGTATCTTCATTACCAACATCTATTTCCTTACAATATACTGTATCATGTAACAATGAATCGTCACTCCACTAATTGTGGTTATTACATGGAAGTTATAGTCGAAATAAATGCATTTGAAATACATTTCTGAATAATAATTATTTTAAAAAGGGAAATAATTATCTCTCACTATGGATATCAGGTGGCACACTGTTACTCTTTGCATTAAAAGGCACACATTAAGATGGATATTGTTTTGTTTTTCTGTGTAACGATTCCATGGTTTTTGTTCATAATGAGAAACTGATCTTGCTTTGCCTCGCACGCATCAGTATGATGGTTGTCAGTGGATTGATGCGGCTGTGTATTGTTTTCTGTCCTCATGCGTCTCTGTAAATCCCATGGTGACGAGACTCTGAATCTACAGGGGAGACAGGGTAAGCCTTTCATATGCATAGCAGAGATAAGAACAGCCATTTTATCAACGGAGCTGTGTCTTAGCAGCCCTTGTCTATGGCTCTAGGAACACCTCCAAGAGCGTGTTAGTTTAATGACATGGGTTAATCTTGGCATAACTATATTTGTACACAGGAACATAACAAATGTGTTTGCCAAAAAAGCTGAACATAGACAAATAATAATATGTCACACCAGTTAAAAGTATTTATTCTTAGGGAAATGTTACATAATCTTTTATCTAACTGAAAAATGTAACAGTAGGAAAACTCATGGATGGCTAGGGTTAGCTGTGCTGCAGCCAGGTAATATTCCCTTGTTACCTCATCCTGTGTTGCTTCTCCCTCAGTTCAAATAAAATGTGGGCTTTGGGGGCAGTATAACAGACAGGACAACAAAGACAGTATGAGGGAACACAAAGCAACAGCAGCTTGAAAACTGGTTCCAGGAGACCTGGTGTAAGGCAGCTTTGCTGTATCAAACCCCAACTTTCCCCTGGCGTGCCATGCAGTAGCCTGAAACCAAGCCTCATGAAACCAAGTTCTAAGTGGCTTTGTGTTCCCTCAGCTTTAGTCTGATTCAGGTACAGGAGGGTACAACATGAAGACAGCCAATGAGGTCAAAGTCAAGGTCACTGCACAAATTCCCCGTTGAAGGTTGTTATACCTTCCAGGTGTCATGCCAATACCACAAATAGTCCCAGAGATTGAGACAATACTTAAGCATCCATCAGACAGATTATTCTTTGGACAGCTCCCCTGGAAACCTATGTTTTCTCAAAACCTGCTGCAGTACTTTTGCTTGTGTCCTTTTAGATACGTATTGGGTTGCCGGGTGGGTTCATAATTTTTTTACATACTGTACAGAGAATTATAGCCCATGGTAAAAATTAGGTGGCTATTTAAATAGATTACAGTGACGCACTGTGTCTCTTCCTAACTGCAGACTGTGTGTGTTTGTGATAAACCTAATTGCTTAGCTATCAAGGTGAGGATTGCAAATACAGTTCAAATCACTATTGATGTTTAAATTATTGAACTAATAAAACGAACCACAATCACATTGTACATTTCATTTGAGAAGCAGCATAGCCGAGTGGTTTGAATCAAGGGGTTAAAGTTACACAAGTTATAGGTTTGGTTTCCTATCCTGGTCAGTCATTGATTCATTGTCTTAATGGTCTGCAGCGATTTGTCCACCCTTTTTTTTCTTTTGTTTCATGCAAAACAAAGAGACCTGAGATGGAGTTCCTTTCAAACCACAGTCATATGACTGATGAGCTGCATATCACAAAGGGTTAAAAAGTGATGAAACAGGCTTTCGTTCCTCTTATAAGTACCACTTTAAAAAAAAACAAAAACACAGTTGATTTCTGATACCCACTCACGTCCTGTGCTGTAGGTCAGATTCACTCCAGTTCAAGCTGCAGTCAGACTATGATCAACAGCACAGAGAGTGACTGGATACCAGGAAACGGTTTCACAGACTTAGCAGTAATCTTGAACTACCTAATGCTGTAGTAGGTAAGGCAGACCAAGATTAGTGCTAATCAGGTCTGTGAAATCAGCCATTAATCTTTGAAAAATCAACATATGTCAAGTAACAGGAAGTGGCTAGACTTTAAAGCCTTGACAAATACTGATTTTATGGTGGTGTAAAACAGCACAGAGAAAAGGCTAACCACTTAAGGCAGCAGTCTACATTTATAGGACAGTAAGCTGTTACAGGTAAAGTACAGACAGGATTAAACTGGTCAGGACTTGCAAAACACCATTCAGCGTTACATGGAAATTACACTTTACAAAATGATAATGGTTTTATTGTACTGTGTTGCTGTCAGTGTAATTTACCAAAAGTAAGGACATTGACATTTCGTCAAGTGTTTGAGCAACTATTAAAAAAGCAAAGCTTTTTATATTTAAATACTGTATGAAATTTTAAAAAAGAAATACAAATGTAAAAAAAAAGGTTTCTGTACCGATGATCAATGGATGGACCTCAGCTCCCAGTATTATTTATCTGTTATATTACAGCCAGAAACGTGAAAATATGCATGTGGGATTAATTTTGTTTTCCTAAACAAAAGTATAAAAGTATTCCTTTTTTCATGCTGTCATGTGCCCTCCTGAATCCAATCAGTGATGTTAGGTTGTGACAAATAAAAGGCTCATGTGGGTTAGAGGGTTAGTGAAATAGTTCACATTTAGAAGTGGGTGTGTGCAAGGGGAGGAGGGGGGAAGGGGACTTGACAGTGTGTTTCATTAGTGTGAATATAAGGGGGCACTTTGCTAGGCTTTAGTTTAGCGGGTATATAATATGTTAAGAAGATGCCATAATGGATCCCTTTCAGAGCTGTCTTTCTGGCAGCAGTTTCAAAGCATAAGGATTTAATACTTGTACAGTACAGTAAAGCCATGATTATTTGAACTCTGTATCTTTGTTATTTACCTTGCACACCTTTTAAGGTAAATGGCTTGTGTTATAATTGTTTCTGGAGGTTGTTTGATTAGGAATCAAAGTGAACAATTTTGAACTATTAATTAAACAGATTATCTGAACCGGTCTACAAACATACAGTACCCTGGTCCCATTTATGAGCTGAATAACAGATGTAACACTTCTATACAATATTTTTTGTACATTCAATTTTTTTAATAAATATAAAACAGATCTGGTAGCTTATAGAATATTGAGACGATCTTGCTTTTTCAATGAACTATAAAACTTTTTTTTTTGGGGGGGGGGGGGGGAGTCTTAGATCACAACCATCAAATGCCCACAAACGAACTACAGGTTTATAATCACTTGCCACTTTGTAAAAAGCTCCATTAATACTCTGAATACATTTTTAATGCATGTCAATTTTCTATATGTTAATGTAGTCTGACACTTCATATGCCCAAACAACAACAATAAAGGTCTCTTCATACCTGCTTAGTGGAGATTTCAGGTCACTGCAGTCCTGGGATGTCTTGCTTATTTCTAGTCACCTGAGCTGATACTGTAAATAACCAGGGTTGTGACCTTAGAGCAATATTTATCTCTGGATACCCAGTGGGTGGATTAGTGTAGTCCTGCTTATGCATCTTGTGGTCCTTCATGCCGTGTTTATTTCAAGTAACCTAACAGCTGACTTTGAAGCTAAGCAAGCCAGAGAAATGACTGCATAGATACTGTACCACACTCCGTAAACTGTAGTAAAGTAAACTGTAAACTTAGTAAACTGAGCAGCTGACAACTAGAAATCTAAACATGTCGTGTTATGTTTTTAAAAAGCTTCAAAGATTCTTTATTATGATACGACATTTACAGTTAATTTGAAATTGGTTTTGTTTGCTTTGTTAATTGTTTCACCTGAGTACAGCAGTTGCTCTTCAGTTCAAGTTACCAGATATAGATATGCAACAAAGGTTACATCGGCCAAATGTCTTTATAGAAGATTGTGTCTCCTATTGTGTTGCTGCTGCGTATCTAAAGTACAGGTAGATGTGTTTATGGCAGACAGCTAGAACTGAAAAGCAGCTCCTGAGCTCAAGCAAACTAACCGAAACACTTATTATATTAAAACTGCAATAGGAACTACTCAGAATGATTGCAAGTGACATAAAAAGGGCAAGTGAGAGTAATATATTTCGAAGCTACTTACTCTTTACGATGGCACGATCAAGCTGAAGGCTGTATACATTAGCATAACAAAAGCCTTGTTATTCAGCTTACCAGTATTTGGCATTCGGACAAGACATGGCATCAGATGACCTGCAGGCTGTTCTAAACTTGTAAATCTTTTGCAGAGAGAGTTCTGGGAGTCTAAGCTTAGAGGGCATTTCATTAGGTGGGAATATTACTACCGAACGCAGACTCTCATTGACTTGGAAGATCTATAAGAGTAATGATGTCTAATAACATTCTTTCTATTTCCATTAGTGCATTAGCTTTGTGATTATCCTTTTTAGTGACCCGTATGCCTTTAAGGTGCGTTGCTGGTCCTGCTCCTGTGTAGTGGTGTCACTCCCGAGTGCACTTAACTAGTGAGAGCACAGGAGATACACAGGGAGCTTGCAGCAATGTGCTTTGGGGATAATCCGGAATATCATGGGTTTATTGGTAAAGTGCCTGATCTTTTCTCATATTCATATATAGGGCAGCTGGCTCTTTGAGCTAAAAAAAAATATATGTATATATACATGTGTGTATAGAGCTATCACTGTATGGTCTGAATCCTACAACTACTAATCTGCTTTGTTTGTACCTGCACCTATTGGCTTAGACTCCCTATATTTACCCCTGGCCTGCGATCCTCACAGCTGCCAGCCTACCCAGTGTTACAGCTTTCAACAAAGTATAAAGTTCAAAGTTGAAAACGCGTTATAGACACGTTCATTGAATCAGCCACATACTGCAATCGCAAATTGCAATTCACCCATTACAAAACCTACATTTGTGTTTAATGAGTCGTTTTGTGTGATCAAAATGAAGGAGTACGAGCATGATCACATTTAGAGGTTTTCGTTGTAATTCTACATGTTATACCACTCTGACAGCAGACAGCACTGTTTGCTGTTTTTTTGCACACACCTCAAGCTTAGCTGCCTTCTCTCTTGTGATGCGTTTTTTCTTGTAGAATTTGTGATACTATATAGATCAGTTGAGACAGTGACAACTCAATTACAGTAAAACATTGCTTTTCAATGGCTCATGTAGTTTAAGTGGTTTGAGTGTGAAACATTACAAGCTTATATTGTTACAGGTCTGTTAACTAAACCATACAGTACCTGCTTTCAGAAAATGCAATAGGTTGATTTAATACATTGAAATGCACCTTTAGTAAAGACATACCTACAGTACAGGATCAATGGTGGGTTTTGGTCTCCAGCACATTTTTACATGCTCTCAATTCATCAATAAATATTTTGGGGTAAGTCCAAAATGTATTCCATATAGACTTTTCCGCAGAAGGATACAGTGAAAAGAGTTTACAATCTTTTTAACGCACACGTCGGAACTGACAGCAAGTCTACCCTGTCTGACAGATGTTGATGTTATAGATTGCATCCCACAGCAATTGAAAGTAACCTTTGGCAAAGGCGATGCAAATTACATCACCTTAGTCTGATGGAAGGACAGTCCAATATCTTATTTTATTACACACTTTGATTTTCTTCTCATTTCTTATTGGTTGAAATATTGTTTTATTGGAGCCTTTATGTAATTCTAGGGATGGGCTTCAGCCCCTTCATTGAATCCGATTGGCTATCCGTATTTATCTTCTAGGGGGGTCGGAGGTGTTCTATCACCTGACCTTGGTATATCTCTGATTGAAGTCGGAGGTCTCTTGTGTTCATTTTCCTTTTATAACTCAGTTAAGTGAACTGTCTTCTTTCACAGTGCTAATTGTTGAAAAAGTACTGCAGCAAAACAAATCCTATATATAATAACAACCTGTATATTAAAATAAGAGTCACTTTCTTACTTCTGTTAGCTAATTAAAGCTAGTTATACACTCATGTATACTGGCATCTAAATTATTAATTTACACAGCTCTCAGTTTCATTCAGAATTACCAGTAAACTGTATACTTTACTGTATAAAGGCCCTTTACTAATTCATAAATTTAGTTTTTAGTTTTGTAAGTCAGACTTTTTCATAACTTTGATAGTCCCCATAATTGTGTTCCACAGTTTAGGGTGCATTTATCATTGTTGGTCAGCCTGAGGTAATTGTCATCAGCCAGGCCCAGTTTGTGAAATATCTCATGACATGTTTAATTCGTTCTTCTTATACAGCTAATTTTGACACGATTGCAAAAAAAATATTGAAAAAGATTAAAGGTATGGAATACAGTAATACAATGTCAAAATGTCAAAATGAGCATTTCTAATCGTTTAACAAACATATGACTTTGTATTCAGTCATCTACTGTTTTTAGTGTCAATAGATGGCAATGACAGCTGTGTGTATTTAACGCTTTCAAGACAATATTCTTAGGGTTAATTCTAAGGCAGTCTTTCAGCATTAAGTAACACAATCTTGCTATAAATAATTAAGTGCCAGTCTTAAAAGTCGAAGGGCCCTGTTGTTATTTAAAGTGTGTTTTGATGGATAAAATCAAGGTTGATATTCAATAAACCATTAAAGAAGTCTACAGAAGCCATAAAACTGTAATAATACAAGCAGAATTATTTAATTAAAACATATAGCAATTTGACCTGTAACAGCAATTCATGAAATGAAGTTTAACTGTCTGCTTTGTCCCATTACAAATCGTTTCAGTCGTCAAGGTTTAAGTAATAAGCACTGTGTTAACAGATATACAAGTAGGAAGTGGAAAAGTGTAATCATTACATTTTATCTTGGATGCTTCATCAAACACGATTTGGCTGTTTGACACGTTGGCTTCTAGTTTTTGTCACAGGGCATATCTGAGACATATGTTATCATCTAATTAATATATTAGCAATCACTGTGTTAATTATTCTGCCACAGAGCTCTCTCTCTCTCTCTCTCTCTCTCTCTCTCTCTCTCTCTCTCTCTCTCTCTCTCTCTCTCTCTCTCGCTCTCGACATTAGCCATTTCAATTGGATGGCTTAAAAGGAAAATACCTTTGCTGTAAAAAAAAAAAACATGTTCTCACATCTTATTAGCATATTCACACCAATTCTTTACAGTATCATTTTTTTGTTAAAATGTGTTAGATTTTATTTTCACTTGCAACAGATATTAGGGGTAAAGACTGAAACATAACATCACAAGAACTTCTAACACTGAGCCTGTATTCATTAAGGAATTACCTTATACTGTTCTGCATTATTCATTCCATGACGAATCACCCCAAGAATATATAATTTATCATCAAATCAATGTTTATTTAATATAGCGCCCTTCTAAATAGATTGTCGCAAGGCGCTTCACAGGTACAACATATATAGTCTTTTTTTTTATATATTATACAAGCAATAGCAGACATTAAAACATTCAATACAAAAATCAATTCAAATGCAATACGATGCAGGGTAAAAGCATTACTTAATACTAAAATGTGAGTTTTGAAATGTGAAATTTAATACCCAACCATCTCTGACTTACACCAAACTCAGGTTGAGGTTCAGGAGCAAAACCAAAACAACTGCATTTTCAGCCTGATCGGATCAAGGTATAAATCACAGAATGACCTACACCAGATAAAATTGATTGGGCAAACAATAATTTTACTGGGACTAAAGTTATTAGGTTTACCAACATAAGCACCACTGCAGAAATCTGATGCCTTCTTAGTGCTCAGTGTAACTGGGCGCTTGTATAAAACTAATCTCTGCAAGTGGTTATTTTTTCTTGTATGCTTAGGGAGGTTTTGGCAGGGGGTCTGAAGGAAGGAATGCAGAGTTGCAACTGTACGCTTGCATTTCACAAGAATGGATTGAACCTTTTTAAGCAAGCCCACGGGACATTGGCAGGCATGAAAGGGGCCGGGCTGTTCACAGGCTCTCTATACTAATAATTGTAGGTTTCAATAGAATTTGAAGCACAAGCTATATTCAAATTGATGCTTTGATGTACAAATCCAAAACACAAGAGGGATTAACACCTCAAAGGTTAGACATTTGCTTATTATATTACATTGCCTTACATAGCAAGCCTGGGATTACTACAACCATCACTCCTAATGATAAGGTGTTCATTAGGACAGTACATTCTTCCTATGTAACAGGCAATTATATTTCCTGCTTTAGGAAGATGCTACATTCTAATTTTTGAGACAGCAAAGTTTTAAATCAATTTCCCTAACCTTAATTAGCTCCAGCACATCTACTAGTACACTTAATTCTTGTTTAGTTCATCTATTATTTTCTAAAAAAAAAAAGTGCTCTTGACTTTACAGCATATATTAGGGTGCAGCATTGTAGAACATCCCTCTAATATTAGTGTAGAAGTCCCCCGCTCTCTGTGCTGGATAGGAAAATAAATGGCTTGTTGTCTTTTGCAGTTTAAGTAAAGTAGGATTGCTAAGTGAATGGAACAGCAGAGAAAGCAAGTGGTGGGGGAGCTTGCCAATATGGAAATGTTGTAGTACGGTCCATTCAGAGAATTCACAGTCATTTTAAAACCTTCTGGAATTAGGAAGGGATTGTATTTACCTGGATACATATATGTACCAAAGCTACACTTCCCTTTAGTACCCCTGTACGATTGTCACCGTGCTTTCTTTGAAATAGAGAAAACTTAATTCAACAAATGACTTTTGTTGAAGGTTGCTAGGATTTTCACTGCAGGTGTAATGAGAGTTGTTAACCTGAAACTTTGCTTCGCTTTATAAACTTGTAGGGAGGTTTAACAGAAAGTGGTTTCTTGTGACGATGGATGTGAAGTGTTGTTGGGATATGACTACATAGGAAGTACCAGTTCCAGGGTTGCCATTAACAGAGCTTTTTCACAGCAGTTCACTGCAAAGATCAAGCAACACTGCTCCCCAGTGGAAACTATTGACTGGCTTCTAGTGTTAATGAGGCCACAAACATGGAAACTGGCTATTTAAATTAGAACTGGTGGCATCCAGGGTCATCAGCTGACTCTAAGAGCCTTTGCACACAAGCAGAATAGCTGATTATTATTCCAGGCTTTTAGGTGTGTTTCTATAATCATTAATCTTGGCACTTCTTTATTTACAAAGGATTAGAGCAGCATTGCTCTTTTGCAGGCAGTTACTAACTAGGTTCAGGAAAAGGTGGCGTTGTATGCAGCATCCTTTTTTTTTTTTGCTTTGGTTTGGATTGTAAGAAATAAGCATTCAGAAAAATGTTACAAAAGCACAATATTGTCACAAACCTTTGATTCCCAGCTTGATCAAGTGTTATTAAAATATGTCAACAGCAGAAAAGTTACCAATATATTTGCACTGCATGTCTCTCTACTAGTCTGCCAGACAAGCAGGGAAATTTAGTTTTCAGTTACTTCCATGAAAATCTTGGAATGATTAATTCTGGCTGCAAATATGTTGTTTCTTTCATTTCTTTGGTGGGACAGTGAACACCGGTTTGTAGCTGTTTGCTGACAATGCAATATCTATGAGTGGGGAGTGGGGTGAAATTAAAGTTAGTAATTCAATGTTTACTGGATACCCGGGCAATTAGAAATATGGATTTCATTATGGTAACTTCTCTGGTTTCTAGTTTGGCCTCCTTTGCTGGTTGTCATCTAATTATACTTCTCTCATTCTGTGGTAGTGATATTTCTGAAGGCTATCTCACACAATAATATCAAATTGCTTACGTGGACTTTTGTGGGGAGTTATTTTGTCGTTTATTTTAATATTTTATTTGACCTCATTCTCCTTTCTGAGGTATGGCGTGTCAGTCCTTGTTAGCTTTGGTGCTGCTTTGTTTGCATAGGGTTTTGCTTGTGATAGATTGTCTGTGGTGCTGTGTTTTATTGTATTGGCATGTGCACACTGCTATACTGTATGAACCTTCAATGTTGAATTCAATTCAATGTTGCATGTGTGATATTGATTTCATTTCATTTGTAATTACACTGACTGAAGCTAACAAAAGAATTCCATACATTTCCCAAGCCAAGTGCCCCTATGCCCCTTAGAAGTCTGAAATGGGTAGTTCTGAAAGAACTCGATGTTTAAAAACATAATATCTAGTTTAAAGAAATCTTGTCTACAGGCCCAGCTTTCAGATAGTCTTGCACTTTCGTGGTCATTTCACCTGGGCATCCTGTCAGTAACTAACTGGCATGCTTTACAGCCAATAAGCTGCTTGAATCCTAAAATACAACTGAGGGTTAAATGACCTAGCAAGTGCATGTGCAAGGGCAAGGCAAGCAAACTATTAGCATTTTAGATGTTATTTAAAAATAAAGATTTGCTACAGCATTTGTTTCGTTCAAAACTGCACATTCGAGACATGAAAGTGTGTTGTTAGCTACAATCCCTTTAACTATCTCTGGTAGCTGACTATTCTGTTATGTTCTCAGAATCTGCAGACTGGGTTCAATCCTCAGTTGCTACTTACAATATATACTGACTGATCATGTCAGCAGTTTCTGACAATTTACAGTTTCTGTAAGGGCACTACAAATATGGTGGCTGTGTGGCTGAAAAAACACTACAGTCTGTAAACTAGCACAATAAAAAGGAAGCAAATTATTTGATAATGTGTGGATTTGCTGCTGTTGTCATTCAGTGTTGTTCAGTTGTTCAATGTTGAAACAATAACATGCCTTCTAAGTATAGCGGAAGGATATACAGTATTTAAAAAATTGCCTGTGTGCAACATTTTCTAGCACACTATACAAAGCACTACAAACCACCTCCTCCCTCACAAACACTGCCATGAGTCCGTGGATGCTGCATCCTCTTTGAAATATCAACATGTTTGTTTTTAAGGTACAAAAAGCTTATTGTCACTCGCAATGTGAAGTTCAAGGTCTTACCCTCTGAACCTAGATGTTTAGCTCTTGTTTGTGTTTGACTGTGTGCAGTTAGTTTGGTACTCCATTGTGGGAGGCACGACCTCCTGGAGGTGCTTTAAATCTAAACAGCACAGTTTCTCTTGTTTTTGATTGTTATCCCATCTTGTGTTGGTTTATTAAATCGATCAGATTCGCTTTCTTCAGTCTCGTTTGCACAGCTGGCATGTTCTTCAAGTTCTAATCTCAGAAGAGATCCAGTGTAATCCGGTACCTTGGTTATTCCCTGGCTCTCAGTGTAAATAGGGAAACACATTCCTCGGTGGGTCACAGGGTAAGGCTGTCACAGGGTCAGGAAATTGATGTGCTAGCTTTAGACACTGTATTGAAAGTGTTTACTTAAAACATAAATCATCTCAATGGTATCGAGAAAGGAGGCAGCAATTAAACTTCTATTAAAATGGATAATATTAACATTGCTGATGGTGTCTGCAGTAATGATGTATGTGATAATTCAACTTTGTGTTACTGCTTAAAATATTTTATTGAGTGGTCAGAAAATATCTTTGATTTACAGTAGTTGCATTCATGATCATTTTCCATTTGGTGAGTTGAAATCAGGCTTTATCGGGTAAAACCCTAAACAGAAACATTACTCAATAATGGCATGTCTTAAAATTGTAAAAATTGCACTGGTAATTTAAAATATAACCAGCACTATTACTTTGAAACACAATCAGGCATTACCAGCGATTCTTTAAATCATTTTTGTTTCAACGCATCACGTCAGCACTATATAAGCATTCTGTAATAATGGAAAAACAGGTTGTTTCTTAAGCAGCGTTTGGTGCCATGAAAGCCTTGTTATTAGTCCCCTGAGGGAGGGATATGTCTTAAAATAACGAAAGTTACAGTGTTATAATATTGAATATTAACACTGGCCTAGTAATAATTACAACATGGCAGCTGTGTTAGATGAAAGCAAGTCTCTTTGTTGTTGTGTACAGTTCTGTTGTGCAGGAAACTGTCTGATCTGTGAACAGAGTCTTCTCTTTTGTTCTGAGGACTAGGCCGAGCATATCCCAGCAGACAGAAAGGTCTTCAGGGAAGGCACGGGCTGTTAAGAATTCAATTCTAAAACCTGAGAGTTCACAAGAAGTCTGCCTTACCATACGAAAAAGAATTGGTTAAAATATGATTTTTTTAGTTCCCCCATGAGTTTAACACTCACGTCAACTGCTGATGTTGGTGTCTGCCTAAGCAGTGCAATAACACACTTCTAGTTAAAGCACAATTGTGAATAGAACATGGGTGTACTCTCACCTACTGTACATAAACAATTTTAGCTAAGTTTCTGGGTTATGAGTTTGAAGATAAATAAGCAATCCCAATCTCATCCTTCAAACAAATTGAACAAAATGTACTGCAGTTGTTTATTTAAAGTACTTATCAGGCAACACAGCAATACAAGCAGCGCTGCAGACAAAGTAAAACATCAAGTTGAGTTGTCCTATATATACAGTCACACTGACATCTATTATATGGCTCTTCGAGTGGGATTGTAAGGAAAGTTGAGGGCCTCGTCAGACTGCCAACATCCAAGCGATGCCAAGTGATATTGGACTAAAAGTGCAAACCTCTGTTAAGATTACTTGCTAAGAAAGTTTGACTGACAAGACAAGCTTAAAAGCTGTTTAAAGAGGTTGGCTTGTCACCTGCCTTTTCTCTCGAGCTCTTGCTCTGCACAATATGTGTACTGATGTTGTGTTTCAGTCACATACTATTTCGCTTTGTAAACCAAGGCCTTTGTTGTATCCCCTGGAGCGCCAATAGTCAGAAAGCTCTAGTCAATCTTCCCCACAACAACAAATAAATTAGAGGCTCAATTAATATTTTGCTAGCAAAAGACATCAATATAGGATTTTTTTTTTTTTTTTTCACATGCTGGGGAAATTATTGCAAACAATTGAATAACCCAGTCAGAAAATACTGTTTATTTTTTTAAAAGGAAACTGCAGCTCCATTGTATTCGAAATTTTCATTTGATGCTCTGTGCGCTAATGGAAGATGAGTCATCAGTGCGACTATCTGAGCTTCATACAGTAACTGCTGGACAACATTATGCATCACAGAATCGCTATGCATTATTTAACCTTTGTCTAGAGGTCAAGGTTTACGTGAACATGGAGAGTGAATAACATCACCCCCCCACTGTTCAGGAAGAAGGTCAGGCTTAATTGGCATAGCACAGTAGAAAGCTATAAAAGTCTGTCTTTGTGTACCTTACTGAAAGCTTGGCTTTCCAGTGCTATAAAAAATGCATTTTGTTTAAACAATTGTTAGCTATGTAAACTACATATGTAAAATAAAAATATAAAAACACTTGACATAGTAATTAAGCATCACCGTGAGGGGACCTCTTGTCAATCATCCTCTGGTGCTATTTCAACTGCTAGGATCTTATTTGAGAAGCTGACTTTGTAATGTTATGAAAACTCAGGTCAAAATCTAACGGTACCCAGTGGCACTGGAATAATTTTTAAAGTGGGGGTTCTGGAAGCTGTTGAAAAAAACTGTAACCCCTGTATATGATGGAAGCCATGCAAAGCCAGGGGGTGCTACCGCACCCCCAGCGCCCCTGACAGTACCCTTAATATAAGATGGCTGCCATATTGTGGTCATGTGACTTTTTTGTTTACTGGATGATAAAGCTAATACAATTGTATTCTATCATTTCATCAACAAAAATGAATTACCGGTGTTGTCCAGTTAACGTGTTGCATTTCAAAGCACATTGTTTGAACCTCCCTTATTGGTGGTATAGGTCCTTTTCACTATTCTTTTTAGTTCACAAACTATTCCATTGGAGACGCCATTGCCTTTATATTTATTGCTATTGTTTGAACTTTCACCAGTGCAGCCTTAGCTCAGAATCATAAGTACTGTCCGTTTTTTGCAGTACAAACATATTCTTTGAATAAGGCAGCAATGACTCAATGGTTTTATCTGTCTGCATCTAGGGATAACACAAATTCAACAGCCCACAATAAAGGCAGAATGTATTTCAACAGAAAGATTATATGTTATAAGATTGTTAATGTTTCAGCTTCTCTATGATAATTAACACATCCCTGCCCCTGTGGGTCGTGCATTGCTCTTAACTTTATTCACAGTACTGAAATTACAAAAGAGCAGTAAAAAGGTAAACATAACACATTTAAACTAAATCTTTGGAAACAAATTTCAACATATATCTTATTTGCCATAAGCTATTTTATATTCAGCATGTACTGTGGTACTGTTCACTGGCACTTTACCATTTACAATGCAAAAAACAAGATACAATTGTGTATGCTGTGCTATGCAGTCCTACTGGTCATTGATAGTGTAACTGGCACTTTAACACAAAAAAAGATCCCAGATGTGTCAACTTTACTCCAAATTCTTAACAGTGACATACAGTAAATTCAGTTTTGTGCAAGAAAACCTCATTTAACCTAATAAATCAAAAGGGTAAGAAGTAGCTCTCTACTTAATTTAAAATGTGCTTCAAAATATAGGAACAACACATACACAGTACAGCAAATAACACGGAGCCCCAGTTGTGACTGAAAAGACATTGAAGATTGGAATTGTGTTGTCAAAAGCCACAATGCCATTGTACGTACAAGGAGGCTGTGAGGTCCAGTCACCCTGAGCAAGCCACTTAACCTCCTTGTGCTCCGTCTTTGGGTGAGATGTTTTTTAAGTGGCTCTGCAACTGATGCATAGTTCACACACCCTAGTCTATGTAAGTCGCCTTGGATAAAGGCATCAGCTAAGTAAACAAATAATAATAATAATAATAATAATAATAATAATAATAATAATAATGTACCCCAAAAGGTTATAATGATTTTTCAGTCTATTGTTGTCTGATTTATTTGTATTAGACACGGTTAATGCCATGAAGGGGTTACAGTGATATTGTAGTGGCCCAGCCTTAATATAATAGCTTAGGCTAGCCTACTGATAGACTTGCGAAGCATGTTTGCACTCTTCTTATAGGAGCCGCCCCAAGCAAAGAGACGTTCAAATACTGATAAGAGCCATGGGGCCAACGTTTCTCACTCTAAGATATAATCTCATCTAGTTTACATTTCATTCCAACTTGGAACATTTGCACTGGCTATTTAATGGGGAATCCCAATATTAAAATAGTTATACTTAATATGAGAAACAAAACATGGACGCATATGGTGTAGTCATTAAAGGGCAGCTTGGTGTAATTATGAAATATTAGTTGTCTTAAGTAGTGTTTTGTGTCCTCTTGTTTAGATTCACTTTCTACTTTGCACCCCTGCGGCCTCAATATCTAAATTCCAAGTACATCAGATTAACCAGATTGCACCCAGAGGCTTGATATCACAGCCACAGTAACATATTCCACTGCAGCTTATTTGTTACAGGCTGTAAAATGCACCAATGCTCTGTAAGTATAGGTCCACACAATGCCCATTTTCAAGTGTTTAATATCCCCCAGTTTTACACAAACCTATGAATTTCAATTGACAGCATGGAAATAGTTTGAAATAAATCAGTATAGGAGTTTCCCAGTGAATTATTTCTCAGCTATTGACCTGATAAGCCATATAATGCTGACTCTTGTGTATTAGGCTTATCTTTGAAATGTACAAATGTGAATCATGTCTCTACTCCATCAGCGGCTCAGCAGATTGAGACATGACATCTACAGCTGTTACATTAAATAAGGCATTTGTGACAATAATAAAGATCTAGCTTTCTTCTGAGACTAGTCATTTGTGAGAGACAGGGGAAGGGTTTTGCAGTCTTAAGAAAATACAAAAGATCTATATCTGTACTTCTTCATGTTTTGCATCACCTAGAATTTTAGGATTCAGACATGATTTAAAAAAAAAAGAAAAAAAAGAAACAAAGACTATATGAACATAATTTAGATCTTTTATTTAACATCCTATAATCAAAGAAACAACAAAATGATGTTGCAAAAGTCTATCGGAAGCCATAACAGTAGTACAGTATTTCGGGTTAGATTTCGAAATGTCACATATTTGTCTGTTTTTTTGCTAAGTATAACTAGAAAGAGGTATGTAATTCAATACCGGTATGTTAATGTAACATTATTCAGTAGGTTTCATTCAGCTTTATGATGCAAAATGTGTTAATTCTATAGGAAAAAACTTGGGCCAAAGCTTATTATGTGAAAGATATAAATTAGGATCAGTAAAAATGTTAAAAAAAAAAAAAAAAAAAGCATGAAGCTGTACTCTTTTCTACAGTAGACTGCAATTGCACTATTTGTTGAAATGTATCGTTCATTTTCTGATTTCAGTCAGCCCGTTTGCTTTGTTATCAGCATCAGTCTAATCATTGCCACTTAATAAATTTGCTGATGTCAATTTGCTATCCCTTTTCTTCCACATTGACTCAGGTGACGTCTTCATCTGACGCCCCTTTCACGCAGACGAGTTATGACAACTCAGAACCAGTACTGATGGAGCATTTTTGGTCTGTGTGAATTGCCTATACCATCATCTATTTTATGCACTGAAGCGTCATAATTACTGTGTGAAAGGCTATGCTGGCACTGAAGCGCTGTAGTGGGCGTGGATTGAAACACAACATCCCATATGACTGTATACCGGACGGCGTTGGGGTTACACACTTTCATTTTTTTTCAAATACAATGGCTGATCAAAAACGACATATAGCAACTGGAGAAGTTAAGGAATTGTTAACTTAAAATAGTGGCAGGTACTAAACAGATGCGGCACTTTGAACAGTGCAGTAGAATTTGGGGACACAGACCCTGCGCAAATCCAGTTAATGTGATCGGGGAACTTCTCGAGAATGCAGAGGAAACTCAAAGATTGCAACAGGCACACAACAGGCTGTTATATATATATATATATATATATATATATATATATATATATATATATATATTATCGTAACAAACGTCACAAAATTGTGCAGTGTTTTCCATATATGCAAAAAAAAAAAACTACCAGCTTTTTTTTGATGTTGAGAAGCCTACAACGTTTAATACACTGCAGTGGTACCAGAGGACTGAATGAAAATAATATATATATATATATATATATATATATATTAATATATATATATATATATATTTATATATATATATATACACATACACACACACACACACACACACACACACACACACACACACACACACACACACAGTGGCTTGCAAAAGTATTCAGACCCCTGACCAACTCTCTCATATTACCGAATTACAAATGGTACATTGAAATTTTGTTCTGTTTGATATTTTATTTTTAAACATTAAAATTCAAATAAAGGTAAAACACAACAAAAGTTAAGATTCCTACTGCCTCAGCAGAAATAAAAAATCCTAAAATACATCATGTTCTCCTTAAAAACAGATTTTAACCAAAATAAAAGGATCATAAAAAAATCTATAAAAAAACATTTTTTTTCCCTGTTAAAAACAGATTAAAGCCAAAATAAAAACACTGTAAAAAAAAAATTAAATTAAAATTAGAACAAAAACTGGAGCTCCCCCACCTCACTCACAGCACACAAGGCGTCTCCCACACACCACCTCTCCTGAAAGTCCTCCAGGTTACTGACCAGTTTAAAATACTTAAACTCTACTCTGATCTGGCTGACCACGAGCACCCTGAACTGAACCACTAAACTGGTCAGTCCAGAACCAGAGAGTTGATTTTTCCTTGTCCTTAAAATAGCCAATTTTGCCTGTCCAATTAAAAAATTAATAAGAACACACCTGTTTTTCATTTTAAAACTGTACAGAACCCCAAAAAATAAAAAGCTCCTTACTAAAAACAACCCCTTAATTATTCAGGTTTCCCTGCAGTAAATTAAAAAGTGTCCGCAGCCTCTCACACTCACTGTAGGCATGAAAGAGAGTTTCCTCTGCTGAGCAGAAAGTGCACTGCTCACTAATACTGGGGTCCACTCTATAGAGAAACCTGCCTGTGGACACAGTGCAGTGTAGAATCTTCCACTGCAGGTCCCCCACTCTCTTGGCGAGGGGCGGCTTGTGCAGAACCCTCCACACTGGCCTGTGCCCCTCCTCTACAGATAAGTAAGCTCTCCACCTGGAGTCTACCAGACCCTAGCCTACTATACTCTGTGGCTTTAACACACAGTTTGTATATATGTTTGCTATTCATTATGTGAAAGACAATTTCCTCCACATTCTGCAATTTAAGCAACGCCCCTCCATTCTCTCCACCCCCCTCTCCTTATTTCCAATCATCCCTGGAAATAAGGAAAGCTGTCTCTGCTCTGTGCCTCTGGACAGCTCCTCCCTCAGGACTGCCTTGAGCCGTGGGGAGAGGCAGCCCCTCAACTCACCCACACCCTTGCTGTGCAGTTAGCTGGGAGGCAGTTAGCCAGCAGGAGAGCTCAAGGTTCAACAGGTGGACCATCCTGGTTACACCTGCTTTTAAAAAACTGGCACAGATCATCATTGACTGGAGGAACTTAACTGGAAAGAGTGGATTAAAAAATAGGGGCTCCTCAAACAGGTCCTGCCCTGTCAAAGACTCCACATCCCTTTCCACCCTCACCAGCTGCCAAGCATTTAAAATACTTTGATAAAAAGGAGGAAGTCCTGCTTTACAAAAACTGGTGTTCGCAATTAAAAACAGGTGTTTTCCTAACCCCAGCCCCCCAACTCTATTGTGAAGGAAACAGGCCAGTCTCTTCCAATGAGCCTCCTCCTCAGTGTACAGGAGTTTCTGAACCACCTGCCGTCTGAAGGCTGCCACCCTGCTGAAAATGCTGACTAGCTCCTGCCCCCCTCATCACTAGGGAGGTACAGGACTGCCTCAAACTGTGTCTCCCGCTCCAAAAGAACTCCAGCAGCACTCTCTGGATCTCCTTCACCAGGCCCCGGGGTGGGTCCAAGCATACCAGCTTGTGCCACATGCTAGAGGCCACCAGATTATTAATAACAAGCACCCAGCCCTTGAAGGACAGTTGGGCCAGCAGTCCCTTCCATCTCTGCAGCCGCCCCCTTACCCTGTCCAACAGACCCTCCCAGTTCTTCTTCGTGTAGTTCTCTGTTCCGAGGTGCACCCCCAGCACTTTAATGCCTGTTCTATCCATTCCAGCCCCTCAGGCAGGACAGGAGGGGTGCCCTCATCCCAGCTGCCCGACAGGAAGGTGTCACATTTTGCCCAGTTTACTCTGGCAGAAGATGCTCTCTGGAACTCATTTAGAGTCTGTTGCAGTGCTTGGACATCTGCATCCCCACTCACAAACACAGTCACATCGTCTGCATAGGCAGACACCTTCACTGTGGCAGAGGAGGGTGTGAAGGGCGAGGAGGGTACTGTCCATCCAGCTAACCTGACCCTCAGCAGGTGCAGCAGGGGCTCTATAACCAGCGAATACAGCATACCAGACAGGGTGCAGCCCTGCCTTATACCCCTGCACACTGGGATAGGCTGACTCAGCCCAATATTGATCTTTAAAATACTAAAAATGTTGGAATATAAAAGCCGAATATAAGAGATAAAACCAGGGCCGAACCCGAAGGCCTCCAGTGTTTTAAAGAGGTAGGTGTGGTCGACGCTATCGAAAGCCTTCACTTGATCCAGGGAGACCATTCCTACATTAAAATCACAAATATCATTTACAGTTAAAAAGTCTCTAATAAAAAACAAGTTATCAAAAATAGAGCGACCCGGTATACAATATGTTTGGTTCATATGTACCACAGTTCCAATAACTGCTTTTAATCTATTAGCGATTGTTTTTGATAAAATCTTTAAATCAGAACAGAAAAGTGACACAGGTCTCCAATTTTTAAGCTGGCAAAGGTCTCCCTTCTTGGGCAGCAGTGTAACCACTGCCCTACGGCAGCTAAGAGGCAGTTCCTTGTGGCTGAGGCTCTCTCAGAACCTGGAGCAAATCCTCCCCCATTATATGCCAGAAAATATTATAAAATTCTGCTGGCAGTCCATCGATCCCGGGAACCTTTCTGCTGGAGAGCTGCTTGACAGCGGCAGTCATCTCCTGGTGGGTCAGCAGTGCGTCCAGCTGAATCTGCTCCTCCTCACTGAGGCTGGGTAACCCCTGGAGCAGCCGCTTGCAGTTCTTTATTATAAAGTTCCTTGTAAAAACGCACCGCCTCTCTGCTGATTTCTTCCCGGGTGTGCAGTTCTTTCCCACCAGGAGTCCTGATACAGCACAGCTGTCTATTGTCCACTCTTGAAGAAGAAACTGGTGGGGGCATCCATGTCTCTCAACTCCATGAATCTGGAACGCAAAATCACCCCCTTCACCCTTTCCTTCAGCAAGCTCCCCAGCGCGATTTTCTGCTCTTTTAGGTTCTCCAGGGTCTGTTCTTTAAATTCTGAATTTAAACTTTCCTCTAGGAGGAGGATTTTTGACTCCAGCTCTCTCACGGCTGTGTTCAGTGACCTGGTTGCATTTATAGTATATTGTTGACAAAAACATTTTATTTGTATTTTGCCAATGCCCACCACTGTCTTAAATCTTTATACTGTGCTTTTTCTTTTTTCCAAATTATCCAAAAAAGTTTGAATTGTTGCTTGAATTTTACATCTTGTAGTAATTTTACACTGAAATGCCAGTGAGATGTTCTGTGGGGTTCTGATTGAATTATTACTGTAATTAATAGACAGTGGTGGTCAGAGAGACTACTGGGGATGATTCTTGCTTTGATTAATTTATTTAAATCATTTTTAGAAGTATAAAACCGGTCTAGTCTTGCTCTATATACACAGTTTGTGTGATACTGAGACCAGGTGTATTGTCTTGAACTGGGGTGCAGGCATCTCCACATGTCAACCAGGTCACTGGACTCTAACATTGCAGCCAACTCTCTGGAGGACTGAGGATGTGGTTCATCATTATTTCTATCAATATTAAAATGAACAGTGCAATAAAAATCTCCTCCTAGTACCACCACATCGTTATTATTAATATTAAAAAGAGCTTGCTTTAATTTTTTTAAAAATAAAATTCGTTCCCCCCCTCTATTGGGGGCATAAATATTAATAAAAACATACACTGTACTGCCCAGCCTAGCTCTTACTTTTAAAATCCTCCCTTTCTCGATTTCTTCCATATCTAATAAAACTGCCCCTAGGCTGGGTTTAAAAAGCACGGCTACTCCTGCACTAGTATTAACGCCGTGACTCATCACGCACAGACCCTTCCACTCCGCTCGCCACGCCTCCTCATTCTCCTGATCAGAGTGCGTTTCCTGCAGAAACAACACCCCCGCCTGCTTCTGCTCTAAAAACTCAACTAGCTGCGCCCTCTTAAAAGACTGTCTACAACCGTTTAGATTAAAAGTAACAAAAACGCGCTTTTCCATCATGGCTAAAAAAACTAACAGACTAAAACAAGTAATAAAAGAAGTTTCATAAAAACAGCCATTTTTAAACAAGAGATTTTGAACCACTGTTAAAATCCTTCTTAATGTTCTGAACAATTTTTTTTAATCCGTAATGTTTTGGCTGATCAAATTCTTTTATTGTTGCCTTCCTTGTGATAACGTTAGCGGAGTGGAGAAATAACCTTAAATCAGGGAAAAAACTCTCTATTTCTACTCCCCTTTTCCCTTTTGTTTCTGTCATAAAATCATTTACCTGCTCAAGCATGTATAATTTTTTCTTACTGAAGGGTTGGCTATCAGGGATGTCTGAGATAAGTGAGGAGTCAGAGTGCTCCCCCTCTATCTCTTCCGCGTTGTCCTCTCACTCGCCCCCAAAAATCCGCTCCTCCTCAGCTCCCTCCGACTCCTCGACACCAGTCTCTGCCACAGCCATCAGTATTTCAGGCGGCTGAGATTCAGCCAGCGGAGAGTCTTGCACCGTGCCTGGCTCACTGTCCACTGTGTTCTCTTCCTCCACATTGGGAGGGACTGACGCCCCGTCTGGAGCCCGCAGTCTCCCTGTCTGCACGGGTTCAGAGTGCTGCACTGGCTGCGCTCTGCCATCCGGCAGCTCTGCAGCCTTCTGTTTAAATCTTTTCTTTTTAGCTACTACCTTGAATGGTTCCTCACCATTCTCAGTAGTAGCTGTATTATCCTCTGAACCCGTCAGTGACAGACTACGGCTGGGTCTCTTTGTGCGAGGCTGTGGTGTTGGTGGTTCTGCTCCGGTTTCCTTCGGTATCTGGATCGCCTCCTCCTCAGTCAGCACGGGCTCTTTCTGCAGCTGCGATGCAGGAGCCGACTCTTCCTCCCGCTCACCCCCAACACCCCCGCTCTAGCCTCCCTTCTCAGGCAGGCTTTCCTCTGGTGTCCCTGTTCTCCACAGTAAAAACACCTCATTGTTTCAGAACTGATGAACACCATACAATTCGTCCCTTCCACATTAAAATTCCAGGCTACATTTATTACTTGATTGGGATCTTTTAATAACACAAACGCCTGCCTTCTAAAAGACATGACGTGCCTAACGCTGTTATTTTTAGAACCCAGCAGGATTCACTTAATTGGGGACACAAGTTTACCATAGCGAGATAAATTATTTTCTAATGGCTCATTTTTTAAAAACAGGGGCACATAGAAATAATAACTTTTGTTACCAGGGTTACTAGAGGGGAAACCTGAACAAATTCACCTTTTACTGTAAAGCCTTCCTTTACCAGCTTGTTTACTAGCATCACCTCCACTAAAAATATTACCAGCGCTTTATTCATTCTTGACGCTGACCTAATATTCTCAAACCCCACCACCTCTCCTACTGCCAGCAGACACTCCTCCACCGAAACGCCAGGATCAGGCAGGCAACGGACCCCGTGTCGGCAGGTGAGAGCCCCCAGCCCTCCTGAATGAGACCCCATTACGGGATCTCCAAACACACACCACTAACCTATTAACAAACAAACACACACCCAAAAGAACAACTAAGTGACTATCAAAACAAACAAAATGAATAAATAAATAAAGTTTTAAATTTCCCGGTCCTACCGCACTGGCGTTCCACCTCTCTGCATGCCCTTCCCACAATCCTCCACGAGAGAGAGAGAGGGAGAGAGAGAGAAAGCGAGAACATGGAAGTTTACAGTACACTACAGTTCTCCAGCACCATTCATTAAATGATATATATCACATAATTTTTTGTTTAGAGCTTACCCACGTTATTCTGCTTATTTATTTATTATTTTTTTTTTTTTCTGTTGCCATTGCCATGAAAATGATCTATTGACTGACAGGTTTAAAAGTTGCACTCACATGATCTCTTTGGTTGTGTGAAATGTTATGACGATATCATACCGGCATAGATTGTGCAATTTCTTGCTGTGTGAATGAGTTTAAATCATTTTTTAAATGTCTCTGAGATGGTTCAGTAGCGGCATTTGTGTGTGAAAGCGGTATAAGACTATATTTGGAGTGTGTTGCTATGGTTTCAAACAGTCTTTCAGAGACATCCCAAAAAGGTAATTGGCGATTTGTTTTATTTCAACAAAATATATAAAAAAAAAAAAAAAAAAAAAAAAAAAAGCTATATATGTTAAATTGAAAACAAATCATTTCTGAGGAATACTGACTTTATATATACAGTTGGCATACCAATAAGGAGAAGTTTCACCACTAGCAATTAATCAATTTGTACACAGGAGCATTCAGTATAATTTTATAGTTTTATTAGAACTGAAAATGTTGCTGTTTTCTGCAGTATTGTCTGTTTATATAGGGAATGAGTTGTATATTTGGGTGTCCCTATTTAAACAGAAAAAGAGGGCAAAAAATGATTGTATTGTACACGGAACAGAATTAGTCTTTTTTTATCCTCAGTTTAAGAGAGGTGGCTGGACAGGCCAGACAAAGCATTGTGTCCTGTGATGCTACTGTAGAGAAAGCCAGCATCCACAGGCTTCAACACTGTCCTTGAGGCTAACCTTCCTCAGTAGCAGTCCCTTGCCCTTAGAAGGAATTGCAGCAAAAAAAAGGAAGAAGCTGCAGTACTCTTTGTAATGTAGCTTCAACATAAAAATAAAATACTTAATTTCAGCAACTGCATACAGGCCTGTTGTAGGATCCAGGGGGTCTATTTAACGCCTGTCAAAATGAGAAAACAGGAGTAGGGCCTACATGATCGGATTTCTTCCACAGCTGCCTATTTAGCAGCAGTTACTATACATAAGAGATCATTCAGATGCGTCGTTAAACCCCAACAGTTTTCATCTATGAAGGCTTGTTTTTAACGAATTGAGAGAACGGTTAACGGTTACCTCATTAGCATAAAGTTATCAGCGGTCCTGAGCGTCAACTTGCTATTCATAAGAGTGAACGACAGCAAATTGTCGTCGATAACTAGGAGTTATTGAACACTTTCTACAGTCAAGTTCAAACTAACAACAGCCTCGGCAGGCTATTTTTTTTATATATTTTATTACTGCACTTGCTCTGTTATACAGTTTGATTATACCTATGATTTACACTGCCTATTTAGAAACAATCTGTAGCTTTGTATGAGGTAAAATGTTTAATATAAACATATACTCACACGAGAACATATTCTCTGGCATAATCATTTTGAAAGAGCGCTGTGAAGCGGAGAGCAAGTAGGAGACTGAGAATAGACAGTTATTTTATTATTATTATTATTATTTCTTTGCCATGATCCTGTTTTTTTTTGTTTTTGTTTTTTTCGTACATCACAAAACGATCTATTTTGTGATCAGATATATTGAATATTTGTAGGAAACAAATACTGGCATTGGCAAGTGTAGACCTCCGAGCTGTTATCAGTTTCAAGACCATATGTATTGTAATATATCAAAGTTAGGCGTGTATGGATATCATGCCTGTGATATGTGGATAGGTCCCCAGATCACTGATTCATAAACATAAACTCGCCTCTGTGCTTTAAATGGGGTTTATTAATAATAATAATAATAATAATAATAATAATAATAATAATAATAATAATAATAATAATAATAATAAGAATTTGTAACATTAACATTTCAAGTTTTCAAACTTCTTCTTCTTCTTCTTCTTCTTCTTCTTCTTCTTCTTCTTCTTATTATTATTATTATTATTATTATTATTACAGTATTATACAAACGTCCTCCTGCAGTGCTTTTTATTTAAGAATTTTTTTAATTTTTTTGGTCCTGCAGTTAAGAGTGAGTATGGAAATATGTTTACCAAACAAAACAAATATACTAAGTATTTATTTAAAAAATCCTTTTTTTTTTTTTTTTTAAATGTTGACATCGGTAGCAGGCTACTGTAGGTGGATTGTGTTTTTCTTTTTGCAACAGCTACCGACACCACCACAGGGAACATTAATAATGCTGATGATGTCATCAGGAAGAGGCAGATTATCGTTCTTGAACGACTGTATACCCATTCATAAAGTGCTTTGCGACAGTCGTCGATATTCTCAGATCATTTTATGAATAGAATATGGCCGACTTTCGTTAGTTTTAAACAAAATTCATTTTATTACAGCAGTCGGCAAGTACTTTTATGAATAGGGCCACAGGTATGCTATGGTGTGTTGAAAGAAGCACATATACCAAACATGTATTTTCATTTTCAAACATGGTTTCTGGTGCTATTCTTGGTACAGTATAGTGATCTCACTTTATAGGTCATTTCACTTTGGGGTCATTCACTAAAAAGCATTTTAATAATGGAAGCAGCTGCCCAGGTGAAAAAAACAAGAAAGTGCAAGAATGCAAACAGAGATTTCTTTAATCTAGTGCTGCACCATATTCCATCTTTTAAAATGACAATGCATGTATGATGTACCAAAACTGCACATTTGAGACCTACAGTATAACGAATTCAAGTGAAAAGATGTTCCAATTTCTAGAATTAATTTGCTAGCTGCAACCACTTTAAACACTCCAGCCTTATTAAGTATAACATACTGAATGATACAGATTTGATTTATCTCTATATAATATCTCTTCACGGTCCATAGTACTAATACAATAGAAGAGCAGCACAGCTACCCATTAGCACAGTGCTTAAGACTCATCTTCTTTCATTTGGACACATAATATGTCTTCGTTGACAATATCTTATAAAAGTGTGAGGTTTTATTATAAGCCATTTTTTGTAACTTAATGAGTGGTATTGTGTGATTGAGGTGCTGCTGGGACCCAGAACCACCCTGGGAATGGGATCTTAATGGATTCGCATCTGGAAATTCAATAAATTATTGGACTGGATTTTAAAAAAGCAGGATACATAGACTGAGAGCACAGTAAAGAGAATAGACAGGGTCCTAGTTTGCTTCCAGAGGCTCTGGACTTCCTATACTGTTTATTGATGGGTGAAAACAATAAACACATTGTAGTTATTTATTTTATTTCCCAGACAATTCATAGATTACATATTTACAATCAATTACTGGCAAATACTACATGTAATGATTTTTTTTTTTTTTTTTTTTTTGCTTTCGTTGTTTTATTCCAAGAAGAGATGGAGTCTCCAAAGGCTATCGAAGGGGCTTTAGAGTAAACCAAAGCATTTCCACTCCCTTTCACGTTTACCTGATGCGCCAAGCGTGAATGAGTGTTCAGCCAAGCCTGTTTCATTTGGGGGAAATTAAGGCATTTCAAAGCCTTGCCTTCAAAAATCTGCGGGAGCTTGACAGAATGCACTGACATGAGCGGCACCCTAGGATGTGGTCCACAGGGCTACACTGCCACCTGCTGTCCGTGCACCCAGCTTACAGCCCTGGAAACTGGTCAAATTGAGGCTTAATTACAACATGCTTGAATTGCTGTGAGTGCATGTCAGAACGAATTATGTAAGTAATGAAGCTGAAAATGTTAAGGGAGTAGAATTGCAATGCAACGCTAATGTTCTTCCAGAGAATGTGTGCAGTAAATATGCAGCCTCATGTATTAGAAGAAATTAGTTGTTGATGCATTAACTGCTTGTTTAAAATATATATATATATATATATATATATATATATATATATATATATATATATATATATATATATATGTGTATTAACGCAACAAAACGTTGCTCTGCAGTACTGAATTAGAAAGAAGCCTTGGAATACACGTCATGCATTACACTCCTAAAGGATTTTAAAATGGACAGGCTCTCGAGACGTATTATTATTATTATTATTATTATTATTATTATTATTATTATTATTATTATTATTATTTGCAGTAGTATGTAAGATCATTTATTCTGTATACACAGTATGCTGCAAATATGCTTCTCATTTGTAATTTGATATACATCTGCAGTGTATCTTTCTTTCCTGCTGAGTCCTAATACTGTATTTCCAGAAGGATGTTGGTGACTTTGTCACTGCAAACAGTGCTTGTGCAGATGGCTTGAACAAATTTAACCAAGTAAATTATGCAGCGCTTGGTATGAGGTTAGTGGATCAGCCACATACAAAACACAGCCCTTAGACATGCCTGAGGGACAATGAAATTACCCAAATGCCATAACAGCAGCTTGCAGGCAGCTGATTAAAGGGGCTCTGCTGTTTGGTTCAAACTGAACTATGATAGTTGATTTAAGAGAAGTAATTGGATTTCAATGTACTGCTGTTCTCTATGGTGGAACTCCACACAGTATGCAATCTTTTGACAGAACCACCTGAAACTTTTACCTAAAGCTATTAACATGTTTGTATTGGGGTTTACTGTCATTAAACTGTGAAAGTCAGGAATCGTTTGATAATTGTAGTCTTACCGACAGCTATTACAAAATGAATTGTTATATTTGCTATATAGTTGATATCTGTATGGACATCATTTACTGCAAGGATATGCACATATTTGCCAAGTGTTTTGGATGCTAGTTATTGGTATGTATTGTTTTTGTATTGACATTTATTTATTTTTTTGCATAACACAGTTTCTTTGCTCTGTGGTACATATTGTTTTCTCTGGCATAGGTCACGTGACTTACAAACCACCCAAATATACTGTCTGTGTGGCTGTGTCTGCTTGATTGAAACGGAAAGAATGAAAGATGAGAAAGATACATCTCACAGACCAGTGGTTAGCTTGGATTGGTTTATTTTTTATCCATTGAATGATTCCTTTCTGACTTCAGGTCAATTCCCAATCCTGCTAAACAGTACCATATACTGTAGATGTATTTGAACCCACAATAAAAGCTTCATATTATAAAACCATTTGCTTGGTGTCAGAGTGTAGCTGTTTCAGAAGTGTGTTAGAAGCATGTGCGTGTGGTTTCTTTAATATCCGTGGCATCGCATGTTGGTGGTTAATAGCAGATTTCAGCAATTGTAGCACATAGCTACCTATTGAAAACACAATTTATCATTTGTAGGTTCATTTGATGTAAGAAATTTGGGTAATGATGAGGTTAGGCTATTGCCCTTGAATACATAAATGTTAGCTGGATGTAGACTTTTGAATGTGAGGTATTAGACTTTGTTCAAAGTTGTAGATTTTTTAAGTTTGCAGTTTATCTTTCTTACGTTATGCACGTACCTTGGCTAGCCATGTTTTTTGTGTCACACTTATCTGCGATATACCATTCTTGTCTGTACTTTACCAGTAACACCTTGCTATGATTTTATTATGGCATACTGGGTAAAATGTATAAGGGTTAACTAAGTCAAAGTCTTTCAGTATAGCTTAGCAGTTTTTCATGGGGGTAAAAATGGAAGGGAGTCTGTCAGTGTTACCGGCATAGAGCAGCCATCTCTATTGCAGACAGTACTTCACCTTTTACAGGAAAGCGAAACAAGATGTTGATACTACCTGGACCCTGTAGTCAGACGCTCTTTAGCTGCAAGACTTGATGGATGTTGGCTGCCTGCCAGGCCCTTGTTTTTATCTAATACTGTGAAAGAACACAAGTTGAAAAAGATTGAGCAATCTTATTTCAAGGCATAGGCCAAGCAGTGTGCTTGTAGGCTTCAGAACAAGATTTCCTGACTCAAATGACTCTTATTTAGAAATTGAATGTTTGACCATATCCAGCATATTGTGTGACCCCAAAGTGGTAGATAGAGCAAAAACACCCTGGAATTGTTGTGCAAAGTTGAATGGATTTTTGTATTTGTTGAAGTCAGGCATTTTTAAACCGTAATAGCTTGATGCTTAGGTTCTGACTGGGAGACTCGGGGGATTGGAATAAGCTGGCTGACTCTTAGGGAGTCTTGCATATATAAAAAATGCTAACCAGGTAAAGGGCCTAACAAAAGTAAAACTGGGTATATTTGTTTGATGTGACAGATAACAGGAAATGTGATTCAGAAACCAATTTCCTTTCTTGCAGCTCAAATCGAAATTATTCCGTGCAAGATCTGTGGAGATAAATCATCAGGAATCCATTATGGGGTTATAACTTGTGAAGGCTGCAAGGTAAGATTTATGCAAAATGTGCGCCTCATCCATGCTGAAATCACTTTGTAGGATTCTGTTGCAGTGTTTTAGTTTGATAACAATGTGGAGCCCCATTGTGAATTTGGCCAAAAAGATTACCTTTTAAGTATTTAATACAGTATATTAAACCCTTAGATTGAAACACGCATTCCAATTGGATGAATCAGGGTTACATTACCAAAGATAGTTTGTGCTGGTGCCAAAAAAGCAGTCTAGCTGAGTGGTTAATAGTGCCCTCTGACATCAACAAAGTGGTGGACCGTCTACAGTGTCACAGATTTCTCTGGATGAATATTGGATATTCTAAGGGATCTAAGGGACAACAGTTTCCCTCATTAAGCCTTTTCTCCCGGGGCGGGGTGGGGGGGGAGCAGTTGTCGGTACATGGAAATTTTGGTGGTTTCATCTTCATATCAGAAAACTACCGCACAATCTGGCATATTTGTTAATTTCTGCTTGAGAGATGTCCAGGATTGACGCTCTGACCAGCAATGAAGTGAGCTGGCAGAGTAGCGAGGGGGAAAGCTGTCATGGTGCCTCAGTGTGTGTCATTGTATTAAATTCACAAATACAAAAAAAAAAAAGAAAAAATGAATATATACGCATTACTACTTTTGATCCTGCAATATATGCATTACCATGGAATTCCCCATTTCAGGGTGTGAAAATCTAATCTTTATTGAATTAGCCAGGATTTTACAACAAGCAAGTGATTTAGTATTCCTAAAGCAGACATGCAATGCCTTTGTTCTGCTTCTTACTTTAGATAAAGGACAGCACCCCTATCAACGCTGTGTTCTAAACCCAAAATACAAGTACAAATAATAATTTGAAAAAAACTACAATAAACTGCTGAAATGTGTCTTTAGTGACTGTTACAGTAGGCTCAGTTGCACTTAATGGCATTCGCAAGTACAGGAGTTCTAACTATAAATCACAGCATTATGAAAAAGTCCTGCTTGGCAGCAGCTTTTATACCCCCGTTTCATAATGGCAGCCATTAGAAGGCAACTTGGCAGCTGTCAGCTGTTTTCTTGTAATTAAACAGCCAATGAACAACTAATTAAGACATATGTGTATTGAACAGCCAAATGGGCTATGTTAATGATCAGCTAGAATCAATTCATTAAGTAAAAAATTGTCAAAAGATAGAGCATCAAATCAGCGCTTTAGCCTTCACTGCTCCGATGAACAAAACATGCTAAATGACAGTCATGACCTCAGCAAAACACACCACTGGGCGGGGCCCTTAGCTTTCTAATAATAAAGCATGGTAGGACTGAAACTGCTCACAAAGTGATACGCAAATAGCTTATACAATACCCCTTACTCTTTTAATAGGCATAGCACCTTGAGGGACAGAATGCCTTCTCTAAAAACTTGCACGGGTGATCCAGGTCTTACAGCAGTAGGATGCTAGGAATAAGAATCTGCAAGCTCCATGCAGTTTTGTTTTATTAATTTTTTTATAGTGCTAAGATTATGCAAGATACTTTTAAAAGGGTGTGGACACTGCAGCACCTTTAAGGATAGCTGCTACAAAGTTCAGCCAGGCTGTGGCTCTTCTCCTCTGAAGTTCTGTTATTTTCATGCTCTGTGGCGTGTCGTCCCCCAGGGCTTCTTCAGGCGAAGTCAGCAGAGCAACGCCACATACTCCTGTCCTCGTCAGAAGAACTGTCTGATCGACCGAACCAGCCGCAACCGTTGCCAGCACTGCCGGCTGCAGAAGTGTCTCACTGTCGGAATGTCACGAGATGGTAAGCAGCAAGGGTCCTTGTTGAATTTAAACACCAATGCAGTCTGAACTAAAATAATAATACCAATAATCGTATCTGTATTGGTATTGGTATGGTATTGGTATTGGTATTACTTTGCTTTTGGTAATCTCCATTAACCTGTTAGTCATCTTTGAATGTTAAAAGTGCTTTGTACCTGAAAGGGTTTGGTATATTACAGTACAGCCAGCACTGCTTACTAAATTCAGAGCACTGTTCTAGAAACTTAGTAGCCTTTTTTTTTTAATTATCCAACTTTATTTATCTGTTTTTTGGAAGAAGAAAAAAACCTGGTTAATATTTGGTAAAACATGGTAAATATGTGGTAAACACACAGTAAATGTGGTAAACTTGTATTGAAGTTAAAGAAGAAACAACATAACATAGGGTTACATTTGAATCATGTCGCTGCTATCCTTATACAGTCGAAGCTATTAAAAATAACAAATAATAAAAAGTCTGATTACTATGTTAAAATTGAAATCATCAGTTATCTTTGTAAGTTTTCTAATTGCAATTCATATGTGGTGGTCATTTCTTTTGTATCTGGTATTGCTTAAACCTATACTGAGGCACAATGAAAAAGCAACAGTCTAAATTTTACATCCGTAGCTCATTGGGCACATACATGATGTTATTTACATTTTAAATAGTGAGAAGATAGGTTTATTGATTGTTTGAGTAGTATTGTTCCTTGGAATAACAAAATACTGAGCTCAAGTCATGTCATTTCATAAAAACGCCAGGTGCTCAGTGTTTGATATTTGAGTTGAGTTAAAATTGCTAAAATGAGTTGATTAAGACGCTGTATAAGTAGCCATTTGAAAAGACATGATTTTAATAAACGCAAGAACAGCGAAAGATACGACCATGCCCTGCTTGAGTAATGAAGATCGCTTGGTTGCTATCAATTTGATTGAAGACGGCCTATCTGTGAGAGAAGTTGTCCGGAGAATGACTGCAGTGAGAATGACTGCAGTGGCTACAGCACGAGAAATTCCAGGAAGAAATAACCACTGCGTCAGCAGAATGACTGTAGTTCACCGCCTGCATGAAAATGATTTGCATGCTTGGAGGCTGTTCAGGGGTAACATGTTGATAGCTGGGAGATGAAATCTCAGTCTTTTGTGGGCCAGAGAACATCTGAGGTGGCGGCAAGAGAGAGTGGTAGTTTTATTCACAGATGAATGCCGTTGCCCTTGACAGATCTGACAGAAGACAACGTGTGTGGAGACGTCGTGGTGAGCGTTATGTTCACTGTTGCGTTGTTCAAGCCAGGGGCGATGGAAGTGTGATGATGTGGGGAGGAATCTTCTTTAATCTCCTTTGGTGCCAATTGAAGGCAACCTTACTGCTCAGCGATACATTGACAAAGTCCTTTGGGCAACAGCTTTTCCATTCCTGCAAGCCAATTCGGAAGTGTCGATTTTCCAGCAGGACCATGCAAGAACACACAGTGCTAGGATTACAATTGCACGACTTCAAGAAAACAATGTCAAGATCTGGCCGTGGCCAGCTTTTTCTCCTGACCTGAGTCCAATAGAACAACTGTGCAACCAAATTGGCAGTGCCGTCCAGAGGAGACAACCGCGACCAGCCAACCTTCGCCTGCTGGTTGCAGCTGCACAGAAAGAGTGGCGGAACATCCCACTGTAGTCTATCCAGAGGCTGATCAGGTCTATGTGTCAACGCTGCCAGAATTGTGTTAATGCTCAGGGAGGTCATACCCAATACTAACTTTGCAATGTTTTCATTTTGACAGTGTGTCACATTTCATACTGAAAACTTATCATGATTCTTTGATCTGTATTTTTGTTCACATTCTCTGTGATTTTGTTTGATATCTATGTTTAAAATATTTGATTCAATCCATTAGACCTGAGTGCTGCATTTATTTTGTGCATCAGTGTATTTGACTTGACTATTTGGTGAATACCATTCTCCAACACTATTTTTATAGTGTACAAAAAATGCCCTTTGTTTCGCTCTTCAGCCGTCAAGTTTGGCAGAATGTCTAAGAAACAACGAGACAGCCTGTATGCGGAAGTGCAGAAACACCGAATGCAACAGCAGCAGCGGGATCATCAACAGCAGCCCGGAGAGGCTGAGCCACTCACGCCCACCTACAACCTCTCCACCAATGGGCTGACAGAGCTGCACGATGACCTCAGCAGCTACATTGACGGCCACACCCCCGACGGCAGCAAAGCGGACTCTGCAGTCAGCAGCTTCTACCTGGATATCCAGCCTTCACCTGACCAGTCTGGCCTGGATATCAACGGGATCAAACCAGAACCCATCTGTGACTTCACCGCAGGTTCCGGTTTCTTTCCGTACTGCTCGTTCACGAATGGGGACACCTCTCCCACAGTGTCAATGGCAGAGCTAGGTAAGGCATCTCTGTCAGTGTGTGTGTGTGTGTGTGGTGGTGGGGGGGGGGGGGGGTTAGGTAGTATAATGCAATAGATAATCAGCCTCTTCAGATAGAGGCTCATTAAAATATTTTTTCCTAATTAGTTTCTAGTAATTAGGGCCGATCAAAATCCAAAGGTGCAGATATCAGGGGAAATCATTTTCTTTTCCCTTGTGTTCCTTTTTTGGCTAAGAAATTGCAGAAACAGGAACTATAAATTGAAATTTCCAAATCAGGCATTCCAGGAGCAATAAGGACCTTTATTTCCATGGGGAATGTGAAGCAGCTTGGTCCAAGATCCAAGGTCAGTTTTCCCTTATATATATATATATATATATATATATATATATATATATATATATATATATATATATAATGTGTGTGTGTGTGTGTATCCCTAATGGACAGGCAACTCTTGCTGAAAAACTATTCTTGAAGGGACCCGGACCCCTTTATGTCATGGAACCCTTTTCTTGTTATACAGGACTATTATACTTTTTTTTTTTTTTTTTTTAAATGTACAATTCCACATAATATAGGGTCTCGCTTTAAAAACCAATAGGTACAATATGTAGTGAGGTGCAATGTGTTTGCAATGTCTGCTGTAACCAAGAGAATATCCCTGATGGACAGTCTGCATTAACTGGCTTTTTTTTTTTCCTTTTTCTCCAGAACATTTGGCACAGAATATCTCTAAGTCACACATGGAAACGTGTCAGTACTTGAGAGAGGAACTACAACAAATGACCTGGCAGACATTCCTGCAGGAAGAAATGGAGAACTACCAGAACAAGGTACTATACTGGGACACACATGCTTGTAATACAGAGTACCTGTATACTCTCCTTCATTCCTATCGACAATTACCTCTTTTCAATCCATGAGCCAAAGTAGCGGACATTGTCAAGCTACTGAACTGTGGAGGCCAGTAGGGGTCTCCTGTGGTACACAAAAAATGAACCAGGCCTAGCCAGTGTTCTTCTAGCATGCAGGAGGGCAAAGCAGGGATTCAAACCAGATTTTTTTCTGTTTCGGTTCAGCTCAGAACCAAACCAGAATTTTCAGCTCCGGTTCCAAAAGTTCCGAACGGCTGATTTTGTTCCTTTCAGGTTTGAATGAAATTAAATACCAGTTAATACCAGTTAAAAAAAAAAATTCTAGCCAAGTAAGCTATTGTATTGGTGTTCATAGGTCTTCATTTTCTCAAATTAAACAAAAAAAGCATGAAATACAGTAAATTCCAGATAACTCGGCACTCAAAAGGAAAATGGTGTGACAAATTATCCATCTGTATCAATAAATTTGCCTACTTCCTGTTATAGAAACAATGTCTGTGTTGCAGCCTTAAAAGAAAATGATAGCAGCCCACGTCTTTTTTTTTTTCTCTGTTGCAGCATTCTTTGGCTTCAGTAGGAGTTTACCATTAAAAAAAAAAATTAAAAACAGCGACATTTCCCAACAATCTCGATGGGTCAGCATCCTTACATTCAGCGTAATGGCTAAATGCAATGTTTGTCTGAAATAAACTCTGCAGCTAATTGAGATCATGGCTTCATCAGATACCTCACTTGTTTTTTTGTTTTTTTTTCTCTGTTCTGTTTCACTTTTCAACTTTGTGGTGTTTTTAATTTAATGAAAATTTTTTAAAAAAAATTCCAGGACTTTACACATCTGCCTTATATTTGAAAGTTAATACCAAAAAAACATTTTTGTGACAAACATCTCTTCAACATACATCATACATTCAAACACTTAATTATAAGTTATATAGTTGTAATAATAAAAAACAAAACCTTATATTAAAATATGATAAAAATGTGTTAAAGCTTGGTTGATATTATAAAGATGCTTTAATTCACGGGATCGTTAGAGGTCTTTGTTCGTTATCAGTGCTGTCAGCCCCTCACTTTTCAAACAAGGTTGTTAACTTCTAACTATCTTTCTTGTGCTCTCCAAAGCCCCGGGAGGTCATGTGGCAGCTGTGTGCAATCAAAATCACAGAAGCTATCCAGTATGTGGTGGAGTTTGCCAAACGCATTGATGGCTTCATGGAGCTGTGTCAGAATGATCAAATAGTGCTTCTTAAAGCTGGTGAGATAGTGATATTTTGCCAACATGTTGTATCTATTTGTTTTGTTGTTGGGCTTAATATAATGTTAAGTGCTTTTGCGGTACTTTTCAAAAGCACAAGAAAATTTCTGAAAAGCATACTACGGACCTGCCATTTTAGACTTTGATAATGACACTATTTTTCCAAATGTTGTATTACAACAGTGCTGAAGGGTGATAAAGCTGTTATTTCCTCCACAACCTGTTGGTTTACATCAAACGCAAGGCGTAAGATTGTTCAAGCTGTGTGACAGAGGAAATAACAGTTATGTAACCACTAACTCTGTAAACAATATTGTGGTGATCAGATCACCTATAAGTTCAATGTGTGAAAGCAGAGCTCTGCCATTTTATTTCACCTGTACCTTTTTAATAGTGTCATACTATGGCCATGCTGATGGTGCATATTGCTGAGCAATCCAGGTAGCAAGCAGTACTGGAAAATGTGGCTTACTGGTATTCTTCTGCTAAATGTTTTCCTATCCAGTTAGGTTTCTTTCCACTGTAGGGTCCTGCCAGCCTGATAAAAAGAACACTATTCACAATCCATCTATCTCCTGTCTAGCTTGTAGTGACAGCAAGCAATTTAGTATTATGGAGTTATGGATTGGGTGGAATTGTTTTTGACAGGTCAACACTGTTCCAAAAAAAAAAAAAAAGGTTTGCCGCAAATGGTTTCCTTAGCTCTGATAGACAAATGAACTGTCCTAAAAAAACGTACAAAGCCTCCATGAACTCAGCCTTGTCTGTGTGTTTTCTAGGTTCGTTGGAAGTTGTGCTGGTCAGAATGTGCCGTGCCTTTGACTCTCAGAACAACACAGTGTATTTTGATGGAAAGTATGCTGGTCCAGAAGTTTTCAAAGCATTAGGTAAGTAAATATTTATAAAGAAGCCTTTAAGAAAGGGGAACCCTTTGTCCCTTGTTTTTCTGCCTGGGTAGACAGGAGTTGGTGTTGCTTGAACATTTTGACTTACCAGTAGCATCTCAATGATATTAACTTATACACACAGTTAATCCAATCAAGTACCAGGGAATGGCCATTGTGCTATGTCTTTAGAACTACTACATGATTGATGATATGAATGCATTGTCTTGGTAATGCTGATCTGCTAGTTATTCTGCTAAGGTTTCTTTAAGTTAATTAACTGATATTACATGTGATGTTATCAGAACTATATTCTGATAACATTTATAAAATAAGAATTTCTAGCGTAAGGGTTTGGTTCATGAATTTGCGTCATAAGACTAGTTTATGGCAGCTGCCTCCAACATTAATAACATCTGTGTTGAAGGCCCTGTATCTCATAATCTAAGGAAATCCAACCTTGCACAATGTCTGTTGCCATTTTAATTGGTTTCTTATGCATGACTTTGATAATGAAGAACAGTGCTGAGCATGACCACTTTTAACAAACACTCTTCTGAGCGGTACAGAAAGAGGCCTAGGGCAAAGAATGTACCGTAAGGATGGGCTGCAGTTGTGTCTGTGCACTGCAGATCATTTGTTTAATAGGAAGCTATGATAAGTGACAGCATCCCCAAATGCATAGTAACCAGAGGCTGGCAGAATAAGATTTGGGTAAATCAAATCTTATTAAAAGGTGGGATTGCCCAGTATAATTACACATGAGCTATTATTTAACACATTTATTTTGAGTGGTTCTTGTTACAATTATTCAGCTATTGTGGTGTTCTGAAATGAAGTCCTGATCACCATCTACAGCAGAGATTTGCCAGAGAAACAAAAGTAAATTTGACCAAAGTGGCATATCACTAGATGGTGCTGGTACTTACTAATATACAGACATTTTGGCTGGTCTAGCATGCATTATAAATATCTGTGCCAGGCAACAGGAACTGAAGAAAATAAAATACAAAAGCACAGTATTTGGGTACAGTTAAAAATAATAATAATACAATGACGTATGAAGCTTATTTTAAAAACTTTCACCGGGCCCAATTTTAAACTTTAAGTAATTAAAAAAAAAAAAAACACTAAGCTCTAATATGATTTTGCATGCAGGGTTTGGTTTTGGAGCCTTCTTGTGGCATTCAGTATAACTGACGTTTCTAATTAAAAACACAGTACATTGATTGGTTCTCTGGGACCTGACAGGTTTTGTGCAGGGCGAGGACTTATGCATTGTGGTATAGATATAGACTTTGACATGAGTTTGTGATCATTTCGTCAAAATAGGGCCATGTGTCTTTTGAAATAATACCATTTGTCTTTTTATTCATGTGTCTTCTCTCCATATATCTGTTGACAGGCTGTGATGACTTGATCAGCTCTGTCTTTGAGTTTGGAAAAAACTTGTGTTCTTTGCATCTGTCTGAAGACGAGATTGCGTTGTTTTCTGCGTTTGTGTTGATGTCTGCAGGTAAGATGAGGCACCACAACCATTGTTTTCACAGGCAAATAAACCAATACTTGCTGTCAAAAATATATACAGTCTTCTCTAGTGTTTCTAACTAGTTGCAAACCATTGTTTTCGTTAGATCGATCCTGGCTTCAAGAAAAGGTAAAGGTGGAGAAGCTTCAGCAGAAAATCCAGCTGGCTCTTCAACACGTCCTGCAGAAGAACCACAGAGAGGATGGAATACTGACAAAGGTAGTGTTAACAAAACTGTATTCAATTGAACTGGTATATTGTAAACCTGTCCACCTTTTTATATAATGTCTGTAGGAAATATTTGTTCCAATGGCCAGTTGCTAGAACAGATTGCCCTCTCAGAATTGAAGCAACTACCCTCTTAAATAAATTATTCAGGACTAGCAACTTAAATGTATTATCATTACCAGGTGCAAGGAATTTGAGCAGCCAGTGTTCAACCAGATCTGAAGTGGTTCAATAAACTATTCCTTCCTTATAGTTATAGAAACATTGGCTAATTTAAAGAGCTGTTTTTGAATAATGGTTTCTATTCATGGAACTGTTATAGACTTTCAAAGAAGCCAGCAAAGACCTAAAACAGTTTCACGAATATCAAACTTGAATGAATCCTTTCAAACAGATACTTAACCCTTTATGAATAGAGGACCAGCACACCTAAACAAAGGTAGGACCACTGCTAATATATAACCTTCATGCTGGAAGTACGACAAGGTTGTTTTTTGGTGATACTATTTAATAACTTCAGCTATGTATATAAAAGACTTGCAACTACAAAGGTGTACTACAGATCATCTCGGCCTCAGAATACCTAATTGACATTTCTATCCCTCAGTTCCCACCTCCCACCTGAGGAAGAGATCTTTGTGGTCTGGAATGTCAGTGAATCTTTTACATACATAGGCAGCCGATCCTATTAAAGGTATCGCCAAAAGAAACCTTTGTTGCACTTCTCGTATATGGACAGCATCCGGATCTTGCCACTGAAATGCAATACAATCTAAAAATATTAATGTAGAATAACCTATTTTCTTTTTTCCATTTCATTTCCAGTTGATATGCAAAGTGTCAACACTGCGAGCACTGTGCAGCAGACATACAGAGAAGTTGACTGCGTTCAAAGCAATATACCCGGACATTGTGCGTGCCCATTTCCCTCCTTTATACAAGGAGCTCTTCAGTTCAGAGTTTGAGCAGCCAATGCCCATTGATGGGTAACAGCCGCTCTCTCAAGCGAACATTGTCTGGAATGTTTGAAGTACCAGAGCTGAATGAATCTGAGACACTTTACGGAGCCCTGCATAAACCAGGAGAGCCGACACGCTGCACATTTGGGGATTATTATTTTATAATTTTTCTGTTTTATGGGTGGGTGGGATGTGATCTCAAGGGGAAGGGAGAGGAAATACTTATAATTCTACATTATTTAACATTGAACTTGCCTTTACCGTGCATATGGTTTTCCGTTTCGAAATGTGGACCTTTTTCTAGCCCTACTTTTAACATTTAACCCCCACTCCCTGAGGTGAGTTGCCTGAAGAATATCTAATTGACAAGCCTCATTTTATAATAAAATAATAACAAGCATTTCGGGTTATGCATAGAGCTTTACAATAGGGACTTGTGTTCCTCTTTTTAATGTTCACACTGCCATGATATAAACTACAGGTCATGTCTGCAGCGATCGTAGCAAACCTCTGTGGAATATGGAGGATATTCTTTGGGTTTTTTGTACAGTTTAACAGCATTATATAGAAACAGTGCTCACGTCTATGATGACTACAGTTCACGTTCCATTGCCTTAGTTCTGCTCAAGCTTAACCTCAGGGTCATAGTTTCTTTTGACCAAGAAAGTTCAAACAACTATCCACAGAGTTGCTCCAGTTTTTGATTTGGGGTTGGGCGACCAAGCCAACAATTTCCTTAGTAAAAACAATCAATATTCTTCAATTCACTCCTATTTTCAATGATAATAATGTTGTATTAAAATTGGTGTCAGTAGTTTTGAGGTTTTATTTTATTTTCTTCTTTGAGATTCTTAAATGACAGCGGCATCTAATGGACAGAAGCCTGCACAGTATTTCATGATTGCAGTTTTGTCAGGAGCTGAGTGACTAGTGCAAGGATCTTCTGCTTCTGCTCTCCACAAAACAACATGAAGCAATCAAGATATGGAAACTATATGCATCTGTAGGTCAAGTTCAAAACTTGTGTATGAAGTGCGCAGATGGGCAAATGCAGCGAGAGAGCACAGTGGTGACAAGTCAGCCTGCTGGCAATCCTGATATGAACTGCACCTTTTCTACAGACAATCCAATAAGAGCAATGCAGAATTCTGGTAATTCTAGTTGAAAACACAAAGACTGTCAAAGGACTCCATTCTCCGTGGTTGCTAAGTGGAATCATGCAAGGCCACCTGCCATCAGTTCTTCACGTGGGTGAACAGTGGGTACCAACAGAAAAAGGGTCCACAAAACCAGTTTTATATTGTACTACAGGGTATATGGTCATAAGTACTATACAGGAAAAAAACAAATAATAATGTTTATAGATTCTATTTTAAATAACATGTATATTATTGATAGTTAGCATATTCTTTATTGTTGAATTGATAAGGCACTTTTTTGTTTTTGTTTGCACCTTTAATTTAAGACTCGTGTATTACCTATTGCTGTGTTGCATGTGCACAAGAAATACAAGTTTAAGTGCAACATTGTGGAAGGAGACTGGAAAGATGTAGATGCTGCTGATTACTTGGCTTGTACTGTTGTGGTCATTAGGAGAGGGTTGGTCATTGCAGAAAGATTGAGATGTAGTAAACTTAAGCTTCAGTACGTGTCCTTCACAAGCAACTGTCAACTCATTTTGGAGACTATAACAAAGAAACATGTTTACAGCTGCAGAACTGCCACAAAGGCATATTTGTAGGCTTCTATGCACAGCACCCAAATATTGTAGTTGTTTTTTTTTTATGGTGACATGAAGGGCTAGATTGACTTATCTTTTGCTCCAGTCTAAAAATGTGCACCATTTTTTTTAAGACTGACAATGTTACAAAAATAGGAAGGAACTTTCTGTGAACATAACTTTTTAAAAAAATTTAATTATTTCTAGAAAAAACAAACAATTGAAAGAATTTCCCGGGAGCAAAGGGCATCTATCCCCAAAGAGTCTCTTATAGGGGAAATGGTTCATTCATTTGTAAGCCCTACTGTACCAGTTTGGTTTGTTTGCCCCCATCTGCGACAAAACTGGACCCCAATTCTCCAGCACTCATACAACATACTGGATACGTATGCCTTTTATCGGGAGGTATTCTGAGAATATCATGCTGGAGTTTGGAAAGTGACCCATGTTTTGTATGTGTGTCTTCATTTCCATTTTCACTTGATCTGCTGGACTGTTTTGTCTTGATTGTATTCTGTGCAGCTCCACTGTAAACCTTAAACAACCAACCCCCTCCATTAGATACTGCTTTAAACAGAAGCTTGGGCTTTGTAGGATTGTTGGAAGGTAGCTAATGTATACATTGTGAAAGACCGTTATTACGAGTTTCAATCTGCTGGCATTTAAAACCATTTCCGTTTTAGGAAGATTTTTTTTTTTTTTTCTTATAGAATGTAGGGTGACAGGAAAGTCTTAACAGATCTAAGTAGGTTGATATTAACCATTTAAGTCCTGGTGGGACCTCAAGGTCCAGCCTTAGCGCCGTATGTTAATATGTGCTGTCGGAAATCATGTTGGAACTACACAGGTTCCTTTTTGAATGATGCAACTTAATTTCAACAAAAATAATTCAGGACTGAAAGAGTAAATCTGCAATTCTGTTTTATTTCAATAGATGGAGCTGTTTTTTCATATATTTTATGGTATCCAATTGTGCAACCTAATGGTTCAAAACAAGACAGCAGCCTAACAAGCAGTAGGAAAATACACCAAGATGAGTTAATAATATTATTTGTACAAGCCTGGAACTGGAAAATGCTGCTGCGAACAGCAGCAGTGCTCGTTTCAAACAAATGTTTGGAGGTTTTTCACATCAAGCTTAGTTTACAGTTTCACTTCACATCTTGTGTGTGTGGCTACTTCTCAGTCCATGTTGTTTTGTCCACAAGGAAATATGACAGTAACAGCTGAAGTTTGGTGAAAGATGTATATTATTGAAAGCCTTGTCTGGTAGAAAAGTTTCTATTTTTTTAACCCTTAAACAGACGAAAGGTGGTATTTAATATTCCTGCAATAATAATAATAATAATAATAATAATAATAATAATAATAATAATAATAATAATAATAAATACGATTTTGTAATGCAAGACAATGATAGCTGTGTTTTCTAAAGGCGTCCCTTTTTGTTTCTTGCTGGTTAAACTTTTTTTTTTGTTTTGTCTTAACTGAATGTGCCATGGTAGAATGCATGTGGTGTTTGTGTCAATGAGATATTGTGTGTGTACAACATTCCAAGAAACAAGAAGTAGAGTGGAAATCATAGTCGGGGTGTCAGAGTAGAAAGCTTGTATGGCTGTTGCTTTTTTGCACATGTTCTTCATTCCTCTGTAGTGCAATCTGTACACATCGCATTCGCGGATGTACTGTAATCCCTCAGGGAAGTTTTAGTGATTTGTTTGCTTGGTTTTTTTAATCATTCAGTATTTGTTTTGTGCGTAGCAGCCAGTTACTGATCTTATTATACTCAACCTCAGTTTTAGAATGGTGCTGAAAAGCCACCAGAACACCAGGCATAGATTGGACATAGCAGGGCCAAGGCCACAAATGTAAATTAACTAGTTGTGTCTTCTTTGGGACTAAAGTAAAACCATTACTTCTAATAAGTAACAGTTCCTTTTTAATATACAAAACCAGTACATACAGATTACTTAATATTCCTATATAATGTGTGTGTGTGTGTGTGTGTATCTGGGCTGTTATCCAGTATTTCCCATTTTCATATTAATAGTTCAAGTAAAGTCTGTATCATTATTGATATTGTTTATTTTCACTCTAATAACTTCCCTAGTGCTGCCTGTTAATCTATGTTGTGCCTCTACGTACCATCTTAACTTTATGTACATGTTTTATAACACCCGTCAAAATGTAGCTTAATGGTACAATATAGTAACGTCGTCTAATGGCGGATTTGAACTTTACTACAGGTACAGGCAGCCAAGCTATCTTTTTTTTTTGTTGTTGTTAAGATTGCGGTTTTAAGGCTTCTGTTCATATGTTGTACTTCAACACTTCAAACATGTTTAAACACAGTTTTTAAAAAGTGAAGTATTTTTATTTGAAACTCAAAGGCAGTACAACTTGAACTACTTTTTAGCCACTGATGTTGCAGATCTAAAATATTATTTAAATACTGTATGTGCTGTGTCCTGACTATGATATATTACGTGAATCTACATATATTTAAATTACGGTTTCTCAGCTATGCATGGTTTAATTTACTTATTTAAATTCAAAGGAACATATACATTCTAATGAAATACATAATAAACTATATATATTTTTTTTAAATTCAAAGCATTATTTGAACAATAGGGTTCTATATATTCTGCATGTGGAGCAATTACTTAGTTCCTTTTCTTTGAAATAATAATAATAATAATAATAATAATAATAATAATAATAATAATAATAATAATAATAATAATAATAATATGATGGTGTTATTTTGTCCCAGACTCAAAGAAGACACAATTTACCCTCCCCATACTATAATTTAGGATGTTTTTTTAATGTATTTAAACAATTGGCTTTTTGTCTAAAATAACCTAAGAGATAAAAGGCACATTCAAAATATAACTGTGAATGACAATCCATTTGAATTCGCACATTTGGCCCATTGTTTGAGTTGGGGAATCATTTTGAATTCAGTGCTCAGGGAGAATCACTGTAAAGAGTATTAGAACAGGAAAGTAACCAGTAGGAGTGTATAGAGTATACAAGAGCCGTCTCTTAGGCGGTAAGTATAGGCTCACCAAGGTGTTGTGGTAATCGTAATGTTTTAAAATGACAGTATTCATATCCGATCAGAAGGATATCAGAATGAACATGAAGTTATGAGTTTATGGTTTACAACCTCTGTTACATTAAGCATTGCCGTCTTTACTGCAGCCCTGTTTCCAAGGCAGACTTTGGCTGGCAAAACTTGTGTCTTTTTGCTTTACTTCTTGTTTTGTTTTTAGTTTTTTAGTTTTTTTTTTGTTTCTTACAGTTGGGCTTGCTTTTGAAAAACTATTTCCAGAAAGAAAGGCCCTGAAAGGATCCCTTATTATGATACCATGACAACATAGTGCCAAAAAAATACCTCCCTTGATCCTTATCTAAGCCTGCTGCACTGGGCATCGCTAATACGGGTTCTATAGGGTACTGCAGTTGAACCTCTATTAAAACTGTGGTCAGTCAACCGGTGCTAAAAGGGTCTGGTTAAAGTGAATGTTCCACACACCTCAACAGTGCTAGGTTCATGAGATCTTATGTACAGTAGTTCCCCAAAAGATGTTGCCACTCTAGTATATCTGCAACTTGTATATGACATTATTACGGGTGAATTCAGTTTATTAAAGCAATACAAATCAAAAAATGGAGCAAGAAAAAATCATTTTGAATTGAGCCACTATTTCAAACAATGGTCTAAATGAATTGGAGGTTGAGAGGAAGGGGCTAAGCTGGCTGCTTCCTTTGTCTGTGCTTGCTGTGTTTGTCTGCTCCTGAGTGGAGTTGTGTGCAGGAGTGATGTAGTCTTATTTGTAGCTGATAAACGGGTTGACTGGCAGCTTAAAAGCTGGTTTCCCAGTTGTGTTTATATGTAATCACAGGACGAGCCCCAGACAAGGCTTTAAAATGTTTAAGAACCGCAGTGTCAGGTGGTGAGTTTGTAAAATATTTTCCTTTTTGTTTTCTTGTTTTTTCAGTAGTCCATCTCATTGCACCTTTTTAACAATACTCGCATTTCCAAAGTACAACAGACATACTGTATGTATGAAAAAAATTAATAAATAAAACATTTAGCCATAACTGAATGTCAAGCAATAATATAAATGTTTTTTTTTTTTTTTTTTTTTTTTTTTTTGATGTGCATAGGTTAAAGACCTTTTAGACATCTGCATGTAAATACAATCTCTAATTTATCTCATATGATTTCCAGCAGTGCAAAGTGACTGATTCTCTTCCTATGTTGAAAACTAAGGACTTGTGATGGCCTGTACACATCTTTTTCTCTCTCTTTCTCTATCTGCTTTTAAGTCACAATATTTAATGTTATTATTGATCACACTTATAGAGTTAACTTTATAACTTCTGTCTGTATAGGTAAGAAGAAGATACTGCTATAAAATGCCTACTCAGTGCAAAGATGTATCTGTTTATTAAATACAACAATATGCTGTACAATATCTGTTTTAGTATACTATCTCTTTTAGACATAGTTTGATGGAGCTAGGGTGTGCACATTTTATTTTGTGTTATTCTGATGTGTGGTGCTAGGTAAGTTACTTTTGTGAACAAAACCTTGATTCCTAGACTAGGACACCCTATTCGTCCAATTTATTTCACTGAGCATTGATGCATTATTAATATTAGTACTATTAATAATAATGATAATAATAATAATTATAATACCCAGCCAGCACCTGTATCAGAGTGTTAGACTTGGGATGTGGCTTTTTTTCCTCGCTTTAAGATCATTAGCTAATTTGTGCACAAATGACAGATTTAAGTATGTTACAGATTTGGGAAGTTTTTTTGTTTCTTAGTACCTACAGTGAAAACCACTGGTAGCTTTTTAAATGTCACATTTACAAAAATGTTAATCTCGTTCAGCTGAAAGTGTGACAGTTCTTCTATAATATGGCACAATTTATTCTTTTGCTCAAAAGAAACAACATTTATGTATGGGATACTGTTAGGGAGACAGCTATTGTAAATCCAGCAAAACAGTGGTTAAACTGAAGAAGCCATGGTTTTCACATGCGTATTTTGTTTTGTTTTTTCAAATACTGTAGGTGCTTGCATGTTTGTCCATTTAAGGTTTCAATGGACTTGTAAGCACAAATCGTATTCAGTTTGTTAAATCAAATTCTCCAAGGCAAAAACATTAACAACATTTTTCTAAACCTTTACATGATTATGTATTCTGTTCTTTTTGAAGTCAATATCAGCCAGAATATGTTGGCATAAACCCTTCATTTTTAGCACAGCGTTAAAGATTGTACAAATGTTTTACCCTATTTTTTTACACTGAGTGTGTGTTTATATATATTAGCAAATTATATTTATCCTGTGTTTTGAATTATCAACGTTTTTTTTAACGTACATAAAAAGTAAACACCACAACATAAAAATGAGGCAGATGGATATTACAAACACAGACTATAGACATTTTTCATTTTATATTCTAATGTAGACCAAAATAAATACAAGTTGCTGGATACACATTCTGGCTGACGTTGTATAACAAAAGGAACATGGACAATTCAATGTCATTCATGTAAATCACAGCCTAAAGCAAAAGTAATGGTTTCAAATCACATGCTGTACTTGCAGAGTATACAGTTTTATTTGATAACATGATCAATCAAATCTGGTAAAACTAAATACTAATGCATTGTATTTGTAAGTTCAAAATGTGTATTTTTTATGAATGTCTTGAATATGCAGCCACTGGTTTTCGTATGCAGTTTATTGCTGATTTCTGTAGGGTTGTCAGTAGAGGAGGGTGTTGTCCAGTATTTTTCTATCCCTTTGTAACCCAACAGGTCTTGGGAATCTGTAGCCCATCTGTTTAGTGGGGCAGGAATGTTATATGGGTATGTCAGTGTTCGCTAGTGATCTTAAAATAACTACAAAGGATCATGTAACTCTATTCACCTCTTTTAAATATATGAGTAGTTTCTTCACAATGGTAGTTTTGCTCCTCTTTGTCTGATTCCTAAATAAAATAAGTATTTTGATCCATTTTTTTGTAAATACCGCTGTAAAGAAAAATAAGAAATGTAATGTTGTCTTTTAAATACTTTTCATTCTAATATGAATGTTGTTATATTGTACTTAGAAACCGTACCTTTAATATTATCTTTATTAAAAGTGCATTGGACACATCGATTTTAGATGTGCTTTATGTGCTGTTATCCCATAATAAAAATTACAGCTTGTAATGGGGCTTTCATTGTCTGTCTCCTTTATTATTGATTGCTGTTGTTCTGAGGTTTAGCTGATTCTAAATCACCACTTATCAAGCATAACTAGTGACACTTGTGTTTCAGATGCCACGGTCCACATAATACTGTATAGAAATTCAAAACCAAATACACTTTCATTTTCTTACCTTTGGGTTTATATATGCTTTTCAAAAACAACCCTACTAAGGACAACATTGAAGTGCTGAAGTATGGTGCCTCATCACTTCCTATGGGTACAGTAAGTGATATCTATTGTGTACAAAGATTTACAGGGCCCAATAGTCCTGCAGCCCATTTAAAACAAACCCAGAACTCAAACTCTTCTACGCTTAGCTACTTATAGACCTTAAGAGGTTTATTAAAGAATAGTGTTACCAGATTTCCACAGTGAAAAATTTCTCCAATTCAGCTCTGAAGCAGTTACAATAAGTGTATAATAACAAAATCGTAATTTAAAAGTTAAACATTAGGTGTGTATGTGATTATATATACACCCCACTTTGCAACAAATCGCTTCAGGACCTTTTCCTGTCTTTCTCATACAAAAGAAGTACTTACACAACAGAGAGGGTGTAAAACAGGGCGGTGCTGGTATATTTATTCATTGGACACAGAATAAATCAAATAAAACAACCTTAACTCCTTCCAGGAGTGCTAAATTAAACTTTGCAAGTCCTTAATGGTAAACTGGATGGCTAAGCTGATTGTCAGCCACCCAAACACAGTACTTTTCCTAAGGTTCCCAAAAGGTCTTTTATCAGGCCTTCGCCTCAACACAGACGGTCATCAAGTTGTTCTATATGCTATATCTATATACCTGCCTGATTGAATACAAGCAGATATCCTTTATTAACAGCAACCCCATGGCATTCTGAGGAATGTAGTCCCATTATCCTCCAGGACTACACCTTTCCTACCCCTATAATCTGCCACTATATATATATATATATATATATATATATATATATATATATAGAGAGAGAGAGAGAGAGAGAGAGAGAGAGAGAGAGAGAGAGAGAGAGAGAGAGAGAGAGAGAGAGATATAGATATATATATATAGTGGTTTGTAGAAGTATTCACCCCCCTGCAAAGTTTTTGCATTTTGTTGGCACCTGAGCGTACTCCACAACGCTTTCAAATTAGAATTTACATGTAGAATCTACACAAACTACGCCACATTGATAAAGTTAAAAAATGCATATAGAATATAAATAAGTAGGATGTACAGAGAAAACAAATTAATCTCAGTTGCATAAGTATTCAACGCCTTTGCTACTGCAGCCCTAAATCAGCTCAGGTGCAAATGATTTGTTTGAAAGGTCACAAAATTAGTGAAATGGTTTCAGCCTGTGTGGTTCAACTTATAGATAATTTCCCTCAGGTATATAAAGACTTTCAAGCTGCAACTCACAAAGTGATCCAACAAAGCAAATATGAAGACCAAGGACCTTTCAAAACAAGTCAGGGATAAAGTGGTAGAGAGGCACAGAGCAGGAGAAGGGTACAAGAAAGTTTCAGGGGCACTGATTCCCTCTAAGCACAGTGAAGTCCATCATTAAGAAGTGGAAGATGCATCATACCACCCAGACACTACCCAGATCAGGTTGTCCCAATAAGCCAGTCCCTACACAAAGCTGGCCTGTATGGACTGGTGGCAAGAAAGAAGCCAATACTCAAAAAGCCTCATCTTAAAGCATGTATGCTGTGGTAACTTGGGAAGGAAGCAACGGGTAAATCTTTTAAGTATTTTATTAGAACAAACAACTCTAGACTACGTTAGTACAGTCACAGTGTATCAGTGCCATTTTCTATTCTCCTCAGGTCTACGCTGATCAAGTATTATAACAAAGTCTAGGGGGTGGTGCTACTCAAGGTATGCATCGTTCACAAGGACCAAATAAACAGCTACAACTTATGGAGTTTGCGAAAAAGCATGTAGATAATACTGCAGACATGTGGAAAAAGGTTTTGTGGTCAGACGAGACAAAAATTGAACTTTTCGGTCTAAATTCCAAGTGTTATGTCTGGCGCAAGCCCAACACTGCACATCACCCAATCAACACCATCCTGTCAAGCATGGTGGTGGCTGCATCATGTTATGCAGAAGCTTCTCTTCATCAGGGACTGGGAAGCTTGTCAGGATAGAGGGGAGAATGGATGATGCAAAGTACAGGCAAATCCTTGAGGAAAACGTGTTTGAGTCAGCCAAGACTGAAAGTGGAGAGGTAATTCACATTTCAGCAGGACAATGACCCGAAGCACAAAGCCAAAGCCACAGTGGAGTGATCGAACAAGAAGAGGATTAATGTTCTTGAATGGTCCAGTCAAAGTTCTGACTTGAATCCCATTGAAAATTTATGGAGAGACTTGAAGATTGCAGTCCATCAACAATCCCCAACAAACTTATCAGAACTGGAGCAATTTCCCTGTGAAGAATGGGCAAAAATTTCACCATCCTACTGTGCAAATCTAGTAGAGACCTATATAAAAAGACTCATAGCAGTAATTGCTGCAAAAGGTGCTTCTACCAAGTACTGACTTAAGGGGCTGAATACTTATACAACCAGTAAATTTCATTTTGTACATTTGCTTTGCAGGTTTTGCTGACATTTAAACTCCTCCAAATATAATAGTGTTCAGTTTAACCACTACAACTTTGAATAAAAGAAGTTTGTTTGAAAAACTGTGCACACATTATTTGTAATTCAACAAAATGAGACATTATTGGTAGGAGGTGAATACTTCTGCAAACCACTATATGTATATATACACACACACTGAGTGTACAAAACATTAGGAACACTTGCTCTTTCCATGAAATAGACTGACGAGGTGCATCCCTTCATGGAAGCAGTGTATCCATCTGCTAATGGATTTTTTCATCAGGATAATGCCCTATGCCACAAGATTACGATTGTCCAGGAATGGTACCACGAATATGACAGTGAATTCAGTTAACTGCTGTGGCCTGCCCAGTCACCAGATCTCAATCCAATTGAGCATCTGTGGGATGAGATGGAACGAGCGATTCAGAGTAGAGATCCACTACCAGCCAACTTGACACAACTGTAGGACACATTGGAGTCAACATGGGCCAGCATCCCTGTAGAACGCTATTGACACCTTATAGAGTCCATGCCCCGACGAATTGAGGCTGTTCTGAGGGCAAAAGGAGGTGCAACTCAATATTAGTGTGTGTGTGTGTGTGTGTGTATATATATATATATATATATATATATATATATATATATATATATATATATATATATATATATATATATATATCATATATCTTCAGCCTTTTTCAATCCACTGCTGGATGAAAGCCTGTCTGCTGCATCCCTCATCCATGTTGCTCCGTAGTGTTTCCTAATTTCATCTTGCCATCTTCCTGGAGGTCTTGTTCTTGGTAGCTTTATATCTCTTGGGATCCAGTCTAGTATCTCCTTGGTCCAGCGATGGTCTGTTCTTCTTGCTACATACACACACACACAGACACATACACACACACACACACACACACACACACACACACACACACACACATATATATATATATATATATATATATATATATATATATATATATATATAATCAGTTATAAAAATAGCTGTGTTAATCAAAACACAACAGGAACTAACTTAAAAGGTTAACTTGGCTGGTGGCACTTTCACAATCAAATAAAAAGAACTAGAACTAATAGACCTGTCGACTCATCAGGAGTCTCCCGTATTTTGGCCCCTTCTCCTGGACAACTCCCAGCACAGATTTTCTCCCATATTTTGCTCAAAACTTTACTGTTAAAGCCCCTTATGTCAGCAAACCTTTAATGTTTGCAAAAGTCATGGCCGGTGTGTGGTTTCTGCAATCCCCTTCTGTACCTAGCATGGCTTAGGACCCAGGGGAGCCCTGTGGCAGGCATGCAGTCAGTGTGCGAGGCAAGCTAACATACTTAGCCACACGTCTGCACCTGCAAGTGAGGATGCTCGCTTTCAGCCGGGCCACATTCTGAAAAAAACATTTGACAGCTTTTGATAAGTACTGGTAGGTAACAGAACTAAGTTATGTCAGTCCTGCCACTAGGGGGACACAGGTCCCAACTACCTCCTGAAATAATGACGAATAGTGACAGTGCACCCAGCAATATTAGCATAACTGATGCAGTGGCACAGGACTTTATCTACAGCCAAGGAAGAACCCTGACATGTCGATCTGCTTTGCCAATTAACTTTGGTGGAAGTGATGCAGCCGAGTTTATATATATATAAACACACACATACATACATACATACCCCCCCCTCCCCACACACACACACACACAGTGGGTGTCAATAAGGCCTAGGGGGTTGAATTATTGATGTAAAAAACTGAATTCTGAGCCAGCTAAACTTTGAGAATTCAAAATGATCTAATTAATTTGACAAAGAAAATGATAATATGCATTTTGAGATTACTGCCTGGGACTTGATTTTTTTTTTTTTTTTCCTTTTGGAAAATTCTAGAATGAATGCAATATGTGGTTCTCGTTACACATGTAAATAAATACAGTAAATACAGTATAATCGTAAATCTCGAAAAACTACTCACTTCTAAATCTTTTGTAGTCATTTTTGTATTACTTTAGTATAAATACACGTAAAATAATAGCCATTTTCTATACTTTTGAGGCATAAGCAATTAGGAAATAACACTTACTACCCAGGAACAAAAAAAAATTGTTACATGGTGTAATGTAACGAATCAGGTCAAAATCCTCTTCTCGTGGGCCACATCCTTTTAGATTCGCGTTTCCAGGGGAAGATTTTTTTCTGTGACACGCAGAATGAGCTTCAACCCAATGCTATTGTAAACAGGGCATCCAACGACATTATGGACTTGAATTAAAGCTATTCGATTGCTGTTTTTTCTTACAGCACTTAAAACGTAACTGTTGATTTGACATTTTTGAAATGGCATTAACGTGGTAAGTGTTCATGTTTTGTGTACCGGTACCATACGATATTTAATTGAAATTTAGTTACTCAGAGTTTAACAGCATGTGCTTCACCCGGTTAATAAACTAATATAAATGATTACAGTTGTTAATTACAAAATATGGCAGTGGATTATCATTTCCTTATAGTAGTAAATAATAAAACGTTTTTTTTTTGATGAATAACATATATATATATATATATATATATATATATATTATATATATATATATATTCCCATAAAGTTGAAAAATTTCAACCGTTTGAAGATTGGCATTATAGCTGGTTGTTTGATATCAATTTTCTGTGCCTATGTGGAATTCAACGAAGATTGGGGAATTACACTTTAGCTTTTTTGACCCGTCCCGTGTCTAAAAAAAATAAAATAAATACATTTAAAAAAAAAATCTTAAATTACATTTAATAAAGTAGGTCACTATACTTTCAAGCAGTTTTATTGTCATTAGTATTATGTTTCTGAGGGGTACGCTGTTATTATATGCCTAAAGATCTATCCGTATCTGCGCCTTCACTATGTCCTGAGCTGTGCACATGCTCGGAGAGATAAATCCATTTAAAGAAAACGTCCAGATTAAAACCCCAATAGTCTGTTATTAATTGCATGAGCAGGGATCTTGCACTGTTAGTAAGACTGAGACATCATCAAGTGTCGATCCCTGAGTCCTGTGTGTGTATACTGTAGACAAATATAATCTATATGTTGTTTTATTTTTATTTTATTGCATTTTATGAACTTTTAATATCTGTTTTTTTTTTGTTTTGTTTTGTTTTTTTCAACAGGGATACTGCCCCTAAGAATGGCAGCACAGTATTTTTCTCGCGAGACATGTATGAAAAGTACTCGCTGGCTCCATCTCTTAAAGATCTTTGGCTGATGGCACACAGGTATTGTAATTATGACTGTTTGTATTGTTTGTATATGTTTATGTGCATCCTATTTTGTTCTTCTTTTCATACTAGTAGCTGATAAGTGTACACTCTTAAATGACACCAATTTTATTGGGCTGTAACGGAAGGCTCGAACCTTTGATGGTACTAATTTGCACAAACTTTGTTTGTATTTGATTGAAAATCCAGTTATCTTGCAGGTAATCCATATGGAGTAAAACATTAACGTGTATTTTAAAAATGTTATATAGAACAGTAATGTTTTTATAATGTAAATAAAAATACGTTTTATCTACACGTAATATACAGTAAGCTTGCATTGCAGCAGCACCTTATCCAATTAAAAGAACTGCAGCTGACTTAGGCAAAACAAAGCTTTATTTAACTGTCAAATCAGGTTTTCAGTCACATTTTAATGCTTTCATACTAATACAACTAAAAATAACAATTTGAATTTAAGCTCATCAAGTGACCCCAGATTGGTTGTGCCATGATACATCGACTTGGCTGACCTAGGCCCTTTCCTCCCTGGGGCGGCACTCTGCCAATTGTGCGCCTTTCCCGGTCAGCAGTGGAATAGTCTGGACTCGAGCCAGGTTATAGGGCGCATCCTGCACGTAACGCGGAGAGCCTTTGCCGGATGCGCCACATGCGCCAGATGCGCCACAAAACAGAGTGCCCCTTGCACTCTGTTTTAAAAGCACAAGGTGTAAGTCGTTATGATTATTCTTTTAGCCCAACGATAAAATCTGAAGAAACACCAGCTCAACTGACTGAAGAGAATACAAATTTGAAACCTGAATGTCCTACATCACGGAAGCAAGATGAGAAATCCACTGCAGACCCAATCCCGGAGCCTAGAGTACCATTCCCCTGCCTCTCCAGGCTGACTGAGAGGGAGCAGAAAACGTATCTGCGTCTGATGACTATAAACTGCAAATACAAAAAGCAGTACGAGTTGAGAGACCATCAGGTAACTTTTTACTGCAATCTTTTTTCTTTTTTTATGTACCTTAAATTATTGCATATCCATAAAAAAAAAGAAACTCTAGAAATGTAATTTGATATGCCTTTACCTGCATGTAAAGTGCATGTATGGCTGCAGCTTTCTGTTTTTTTTTTTTTGTTTTTTGTAGCTGGTGTAGCTACCTAGGGCCTCAATTACGAAGCGTTTACCGGACGCAAAACATGGTTATCCTGTGCAGTTCTGCCCCTGTCCTGTTTACTATTCGCATTTCTGTGCGGAAAACAAGGATTTAGAGGATGCAAAAAAAGCAGCTTGTTAAACACAGCTAATGAGTTGCCATACATTCGTGAGCTATTCACGAAGGTCTGACAAGGATTTTGCGCAGGCAGTTATGTAAGGTGCTGTATAGCAATAGTGTGTTAATACAACACTATGATTTATTTTGGGCTAATTGTAAGTAGACTAAAATAAAAAACAAAATATGCTGAAATAATTTAGTTTCAATTTAAAATAGTTTTGTATCACCTATGCACCCTACAACAATGTGAAGTCTACAATGCATCAGCCAACTTCATTTGATTTTACTATTGTCTGTTTAAGCCTATTGTACATATCTATATTGAGCATCAAAAGAAACTTATTACTTATATTTGAGCATCAAAAGAAACGTATCACTTATATTTGGATAAAATTCACTAGATGTGAACAAAAAAGGATAAACTGTTTTAGAGCAGGTGCAGTGACTTTGTATTGTGCTGATTAACAATTGACATCACAAAGATGCTGCAAAATGATCTGTTGATCTTGGGCAGGTGTTGTGACTCTTGGTCTCCCAGTTCGTGGCCTGTCATTGACATAGTGTGTCTGGTTATACCATCTTGCCAGGTTTGAAATTGCTGGCTGTGAGCACCTTGTTGTCAATAGAATAAATACCGTGCACAACTTCAGACCTGTTGCCATCCAACAATTTGTATGCTAATCAGACTTTTTCCAACCAGTATTTCCCCCCAATATCTCCTTCCAGGATTTACAAACAGCTGTGAATGAAGAAGTTGTTGAGTTCCAAAAATTTCTGCAAAATGCTGCAAAATTCTGTGCAAGTGATTACGAAATCATTTCTGGAGACGCAGCCCGCTACACTGAGGTAATGCTTGCGTGCTATATGTTAACAGTGTTTAGCATTAATGGCAATGAACCCTGCTTGTGGCACAGAGCATTGAAGTAAACGTGTCATAACCGTTCTCTATTTCCTTTCACAGGAGTACCTGAGAGCTTGCATTAAGAAGGTGAAGATTTACCCTGCAGTTTACCTAATGCATGAAATGACATGCATAACAGGAGGCAAGTTTAACCCAGAGCTGACCTTGAAGCTTGAGAAACCCTTACTCACACTGGTAAATTTCTATTTGATTCTTTGCAGATTGTGTAAAATGAATCTGATTAACACATTAATTAATGACCGCCAACAACAGTAAAAAGTTGGCACACAGCAACCAGATTCGTACTAGCTAAAGTTAAATTAAAGTGGTCTTCTCTTAGTACTCTGTGATGCCCATATTAAGAAGGTAATACAATTGAATCTAATAACAAAGGGCTATAGAGACTTCTGTGACTTTTCGTGGTTGTCCTTTATTTGCTGGCCCCACCTGCCAAGATACATTATACACAACAACAATGCAAAGTAGGCCCCTTTGTGTTGTCTTACAGAAGTGTAACAATCTGGACACTGATGTTTGGGAATATTGTGTTTTTCTTTCCAGGGGGAGGTTAGAATGACCAAGGCAAAGTTTTCGGAGGGGCAGGTACAGTTGATTACAGACTATAGCGTTGTTGCGTCTCTTGCCCCACCAGAAAAGGCAGCATGTAATGTACATGCAGTAAGTATACAGTGACCCTCTATTTCATTTCACAGTTTGAGAAAAAAGTGTAATTCACTACCGACAGTACAGTACGGTACTTCACCGCATAAAGGCACAAGTGTGTGTGTGTGTGTGTGTGTCAGATACAGTAAGACCATAATTTGAACAACAGAATATAACATGTACACTCCTGGTTTGTTTTAAGGACATCAGTTGTGACTCAAATGCAGAAAAGCTTTCACTGAAGTACAATCCTCAAGTATCTATCACCAGTGAAGCATTGTTTACCCTTCTGAACAACCATGGACCAGACTACAAAGATTCATGGGAGATTCCAGTTTGCATTAAAACAGTCCCTGGAGAAGGTAAGAAGCTACACAGGCAGTGACAAGAGTGAAACAAGTGCAGTTTAGACTTCACAACTAAACATTTATTTAGACAACTGGAATACAGTAGACCTGTATATGCAAATGGAAAGGCAAGGACATCATTGTACTGGTTAAAACTAGTTCAGAGGAGGCAGGAAGTGCTTTTCTAACTAATTTAATAATACCTCCACATATGGTTTTATTGACATACTGCAGAAGATTGTTTTGACCAAAGGTAAGTTTTGCAAGTCAGTAAGGTGTGATTGTATCTTTTGGCCACAAGGTGGTGCACAGATGCCAGCAAATATTTTTATTTCCGCTATAATGTGAGAAGTCCCATGCCATTGAACTCATTTCTTTAAAGGCCAAATGATTGGGGCAGGTGTATAATGACATGTTTGTCAAGTTACAGCAAACCTATGTATTTTGTTGTGGCCTAAAGATCTGTATTTAGCTTATGTTTATTAAGCACTGACACAGCAGCACAGTTTTAGCAATGATGTACTTTCTCTGTCATATTGGTTTAATTCTCTGCCTGTGAAAGTAATGTGTAATAGACGCTCAGATAATTTCTGTAACCTGAATGTTGAAAATGTTGAATGTCCTTAGTAATTTCTGTATTTTTTTCCAGGTACCGGCATAAAGAAGCTAGCCTTTATTGACTCTCCTCTTCCAAAGAAAGAAATGACAACGCGGGAGAAGAATCATATTTTTCACAAGGAAACCTTTAACCTTCTAATGAATAAAATTTCCTTTATGCCTGTCTCTGGCTTGGTGCTAGACAAACAAGCTGAAGAGAATGTGCCCCCCTGGAAGGTTAGTGTGCATGTACAAAGATTTTACAGGGCAGTCAGGTAGGGTTAACTACTTTTAATAAGTAGATAGCAAACTGCAAATCATTTCCCTGAGTAATCTATTCAGCTGGTAAGATCTTGCACTCTGCACAGTCACACTGGTATTAAAATTGCTCTTCTGGTTGTTGGTATTATTATTATTATTTTTTTTTTTAAAGTCCCCTACACTATTAGGGTTGAACCATATACTTAATGATACAATTTTAAAGACTAGCCTGTAGGGACTGATTTATCAAAATCAGTAATAAAGCCAAGTTCCATGCTAATTGCAGAATATCCTTCCTGTCATGCACTTTCATAGCAAACTTATTATTTCATTTTATAAAAGGATATCTACTTCTACCTGGTTGAAGAAATCCCTGTTTGCAAGCCCTGTAATCTGATATTTTCCAGGAAAGCGGCCCAAGAGCAACTATATCCTTTGATAATGTGGATGTTGACTTTGAGACTGACTTCACAGATCTGGAGACTTTTGGAACATCATCATCATCATCGTTATGTAAGAAGCCAAAATCTCAAAGCAATCAAATCAAAGCAGCTTTATCTACGGAATTCAAAAGACCCCAGTCTTTACCTTCTCAACCTGGTAGCACATCTGAAGTGACTTCAAATGATGCCATTACAGAAGCTCACAAGGTAACAGGCAAGGACTTCAACCAAAAGAAGTTAGTCTCTGGAGATGTCTCTGGGACTGATTCAGAAGATGGTTCACAATTGGAAGACTCTTCAGTGAATGAAGTGGAAGAAGAGAATGCAATTAAGACTGCCAGCGATGAAAATGTAAGTGACACTTGCCCAGAAATGGCATCTACATGCTCAGGGTTAATGTCTGCAAGTCAAGAAAATCAAGAACCTGAGGGAAGCCTTTTTTCCATCGATTCCGATGAAGAACGATTGGTAATTGATGATGGCAGTAGTTCAGTAAAAAATGACAAAACCCTGTCTAAATCCCCCTCCAAGATGGAGACATCAGTTTCAGATCAAATACCAGATACACCCAGGTCTCCTTCCCCTGAACCAAATCATCAGAGCAGTCAGGATATTACCTCCCCAAACACAAGGGGGAGAAAAAGAGGAGCCAAAAGACCTATAGTTAAAAAGTTAAAAACATGTGACCAGCTTGGGGAGATCCTTAAAATGCAGTGCAAACTGTTGAAGCCAAGCACCAGAACATCACATGAACCAGCCTCCCCAAAAGCCACACCTGGTAATCTGTCAGCAACGACCCGTCAGTGCCATCCTGAGCCCATTGTGAAGCCCAACAGTCAAGGGGTTGCAGCTGACCCATCTGCCGGAAGCTTTCAGTCTGTGTGGCAACAGAAAGGTAGGGCACATTTAAGTTTGGTTAAGTTTCAAGGTTACTCGGCTCGGTACTAAATAAAGAAACAGAACAGGGAATGGGGTCAAAATCTAGAGTTTAAACAAATTAACATACAAACTGGTTTACCAATAACTTCCTTTTAAGTCCTTAAAGCTAGTTTAAGTAAAAGCCACCTGTATTGGTAATGTCAGTCAGCTTGGCTCCCTGCTGCTAAAGTTACCTTCAGGCACTGTAAACAGGAAAAGCTAGACTGTCAAGGTTATCCTTCTTGCACCCAGAATGCAGGAAAAAATACAATTTATGAGTAAAATTAAATGAAATAAATTAAGAGGGAATCTGATTCTTAGATGGCCATTGCGTTTTTTTTTCCTCCTTCTATTGTGTTTTGTAAATTAGACCCGATGAGCCTTTCTCGTTGCTTGTTTTACCACCTTTGACATTAACTGTCAAAACTTGTTTTATGATTTAATAGTGTTGCTTCCTGACGACCTTCTGCTCAGTGAAGATAAAGAAGGGGACTATGAAACCCCACAAGAGGGGAACCTTGTGTATAAACTCTTCAGCCTTGCAGATGTGCTGCTGATGGTCCGGAGCAGTGTGCATAAAGCGCTGAACAGATACAGAAGGAACTCAACTAGAAAGGTGTGCTTTTGTTTTTGCCAGATAAAGCTGTAAAAATAAACTTAGGTAAAGTATCATGTGCCTTTTACTTGCCTTAATTCTACTTAATGTGTACAGTGTGTTTTGTAATAACAGAATATTTATATGGTTTTAATAAAGGGCTGGAATGTCAGTGAGCAATTGTAATGCATAAATACAAAGTCAAGTTGGAGACACATTTAATAACTGGGAGTTATTCAAAGATTGATAACTTACGTTGAATAAATCAGCTAATAAAGTCCTGGAACTAAAAAAGTAAATCACATTTTGGACATCATTACTTAAACAACACCACTTAACTGAGCAAAACAACAAGCATTGAAATACATAATAAGGAGATGTATCCTTTTGAAAACTGTTAAAGTGAGTACATTCACTCTTAATTCACTCATCAGGTATTTAAAATAACCCCATTATTAAATAGTTTGAAATATGTATTTCTCAAACCAGTTACATAGTGTTTTACCAGGTAACCACACCACACACTAGAAATATTAGATATGAAATTGTTAATTAACCATTTTTGCCAATGCAGTGGTCTTGTTAAGGTGAACTCATTCCTTTTAGTCTGTTTTCATAATGTGTTAACATTGGTTTGTATCAGGCATACCCATTCCTTACAGTAAAATGAATATATTGCTTGCAGTTCTTAACTAACATCATGGAGTTAAAGTTGATGGACACAAGATGGTTTCCAGAATGATAAATACTAGTAGCTAAAGTAGCAACTGCTCAGAACAATGTGGCCCATAGTTTTTAGATTTAGTCAAGCTTGTGGTTAGGGTAGTGTTATATTAATCCCAGTACAGATTATTTTCTAAATTCTTACTTTTTCAGCTTACCCCAGTTTGTGTATTACCGAAGGTGGAGTATCAGGTCTGCTATGGAGTGGAAGCTCTCACTAAAAGTGAGATTTGCCACATGTGGACTCAAAGGCTTTTACATTCAAACACCACATTCTTTGTAGGTATGTCATGTTTTTTTCATTCTTCGTAGCACTGATTGGTGTCTTTGCAAGTCAATTTAAAGGCTTGGCAAGCACAACTGTTTTCTACTATTTGACGAAGCAGCGTCTGCTTATCTGTGCCTTCATCTGTTTCCTTATTTCCATTCTCCTTGTATGGTGTGGGTGTCTCCTATTATGGGTCCCTCCCATTAACCAGACAGACAGACAGACAGACTGTTACTCTCAGGCAATAAAGTGTACAACCCCCAAGATCTGAAATCTTACCACATCTTGTCCTGAATATGCCTCAGTCTTTGATGTCTTTTGAATTGTCCCTATTTTGGTAACAGTAACAAATTGCTTTTAACAAATACATACCAAAAGGTCAGAATCTGCAACAAGCATGAACTTTGCTTTCTCCTGGAATGTTAGTTTACCTTAGGAAATGAGAGAGTTGTGTAATTAACAGTCAAATTTGTACAGAAACATGCACCATTACGTTTTCCTCGGATGACTCATCCACTAGGTCCTGTGAAAAGTTTTTAGCTTGTTTTAGATGTTGCCATGACTACCATTAATTTGAACAATCCTGCATGAAATTAGCCATTTCAGGATGTTGAACAAAAAAGTGGCACTTCTGAAGAATGGAGACAATAAGTACAGTTTGAGTTTTTGTCTTAATGTTTGTTACACGATTGTATTCTTTTGATTTTCTTAAATTTCATTCAGTGTGGTCAAGTAAACCTTGCTTTGCTCCAAATCCATATAAATGATGTAGACCACACTTTGATATAGTGTCATGATCTCACAAAAACAAAAAACAAACAAACACATATTTCTATTGATAGGAATGAAAAACAAATTGTGAAATTCTGCCTGTGTCTGTTTGGCAGAGTGCCTTGATGTGTTTGAAGACTTTTATTCTAGTAATTTTATTGCATAATGTGCGAAATGTATTCAAAGCTTGAAAAAGGTTGGGGTGGGACAACTTCTTTTGGCCCACTTGCCTGCCGTTTCTTCTAAACGTTAAAATATGCTGCTGTTGGAATCCTAAGGTACATAATGCACCATTCAGTCTAAGGTGCTTAATGCTTGCATAGTGATTTATTGCATGTTTTGTTTTCCTTGAACTTGCCTGTCACTATATCTAACAGAGTTTGAGGTATTTTATTTTTAAAAGGCATCCAAATACTTAAATCTCAGGTCAAATATCAAGGAGAAACTTTTTTTCTGATTTATCGTCATAGTAAATCTTTTTACTTCTGCCATAAGGTTTAATTTGTAGAAGAAAAAGATGGTTGCATTTCTTTTTTTTTTTTTGCATTATACCTAACAAACACATCCTCCGTACGCTTATCTATTTCCAATTTTTACAAGTTTGTACTAAGAGTGGAATATTTTGCATGTTTCAATAGCTCGGTGAATTCTATCTGCATGGCAGCTTTCAGCAAAGTGTATGTGTTGATTTCACATGGAATGACATTGGTTACAAAAAGCATTCAGTAATACAATGTTCAGATGGGGAAATTAAATATTTTCTGGAAAGACAGTTTCAGCAGGGAGATAATGAAATATCTGCTGTAGCAAGGCCTCAGCTGATTAATGGTCATGTGAATAACAAAAATGTATAACAGCAATAGCCCAGTACAATGAAAGAATGACCAGTAAACACTAAGATTGTTACAAGGGTCATGGTGGTGTTCTACTAAGCATTGTAGATACAGAATCCTTACAGTTGATGTGTTAAGGCTTGTCCCATTATAAATGGATATTTAACTCATGTCTATTGTTAGTCAAAAAGTCAAAGGTTTAGTCTTGAGAAAATGCAAGAAGCAGAAAGATAGAGAAGATTGTTTCTCAATGTTGGACTTTATCTTCATGGAAGGAGGTCACAATTTCAAATCTTTTTTTTAGAAAACATGGACCTTGGATTGTTTAAGTATAAACCAACACACTTGTGCAACTAGCATTGTCATCTTGACATAAATAAAGGGTTGGGTTTCTAGAAGCCCTTCTCACGACACATTCTCCAAAACTGAAATGTTGGGGCACGTGGCAGCGGGGTAGCAGTAAATATGCAATACGTGTCTAGAGATACATGATAGAGTACAAGTTATTCATGTTTTATCAGCAAGAGCCTGAGGGTGTGGCGCTGCACAATGCCAACATTGACAGAATGCTCAGACTATATTTGAACAAATTTAAGCCTGTAATAAAAACAGACATAACTATTTTTTCATGGAAGCCTACCGTACAGCCTGACTAGTGGCACTGCACAAATATAGGCACAGTTCACATGACCAGATTGCCTTACCTTGTTAGCAGGCTTTTGGGTCAGATTTGTGGGCAGCTTTTTCACAATTGAGGTTTAATTTATTGTTTCTCAGAAGTTAAAATGTCTATACATTTGCCCAATAATATTAAAAAGATGCCTGGGTCAGCTGTATTATGTACTACTGAGATCTGTACTGTTACAATCTGCCCTAGTTAATTGTCACATCTAACTGTTAATTCATGTTTGTGCTGTTTGCACAACCACACGTTTTTTCTTTTATGCAATAGTAGTCAGTTCTTTAGACTGTGTGGCATTTCCTTTTCAGTAATGGAGTAGTTGACTATCATTAGGCAACCTTCCAAATAAAGCTTTTTGGCATTGAGTTTGCATTGCAAGCAATGTGCACGCCCCAGGACAACAGACTGTGGAAGGCTGAAAGACATAGGACACCTTGCCGTATATCTATATATCTATATATATATATATAATTATATAAATATATATATATATATATATATATATATATATATATATATATATATATATATATATGTCTTCAAGGCTTTGATCTTTGTTAGTCATTTTTTTTATTGAAGTCATGTTCGCTGTTTTTTGGTTTTTCATTTAGGTCACATTGATGCTTTTACATCAAAGCTATTTATGATGGAAGAGTTCACACCAGACCGAATAGCTGATAAATTTGGTGACTTCAAGTGAGTATACTGGGCCCTGCTTCCACTAGGCTGTAACAACTAGGCATTGTTTATTTCATTTGTTAAGGTTAAAAAACGATGAACATAAAAATGCCTTCTATAATTACACCAGTCTCCTTTTTACTCATTCAGGCTTTTGTGCTTGGGAGCACAATGCATTTAGCCTGGGGAGTGTTGACCTCACCTTTTATAAATTGTAATCATTTTAGTTTTTACTAAAGTGCACACAATGGCTCTGTCATTAGCCCTTCAAAAAATCAGAAATACATACTTTAAGGGTAGATTTTGAAAGTTAGACACATTCTGGATTCTTCTTCTTCTTCTTCTTCTTCTTCTTCTTCTTCTTCTTCTTCTTCTTCTTCTTCTTCTTCTTAATAATAATAACACCTTTGCATTTTTAGCATTTAGAATAATGTTGCAACCACATAAGGAACAGCTTAGAGAAGCAGTGTTGGTTTATACAAGAATGCATATGGTTTCATTAACCTCTTGTTGTGTTTCGTGTATTATCTGTGCTATTTTTGTTTGTCGTTACAGACCAGTAAATTCACTTAATATACTTCACCACCTGTTAAAAAAGGTCATTGGGTAAGTTAATATATCCTAACCTTAAGTGTTTGAACTTCACATTCTTTTTTTGTGATTTAAGTTTTATCATGTTGCTTGTTCGTTCATCTCTAGATCTAGTCACAATGGCAGAATATCCCTGATTCCTCCAAATACTTGTTTTTAATGCTCAGTAGTGTTTCATGATGGAAAAGGGCAAGCTTGACCTTGCTCCTGGATTCTACATGTTGTTTTATACTTGTCTTTGAAAATACACTCTAGTTATCACTGTTGAGACTGTTCCTCATGGAACATCAATTAGGTGGTTTTTTGGTTAGATCCTGTTCTTTGATTAAGCTGTTTGAATGTTACTATGAATGGCATTGTGTAGGAGAGTAATGCATCTGGGATGTTTTTGCATACATTGATATCAGAAAATAACACACACACACACACACACATATATATATATATATATATATATATATATATAGTAATATATATATATAGATATATATATATATACAGTAAGTGATGACTGAGTATTTTTGTGTTTAAAAATTGCATCTGTTTCAAGATTGCCATGTAGTGAACTTTTATATGACAAAAACTGCAGCTGTGTAATTTATTTATTTTGGGTGTTGATAATTCACGTGTTTGCAGTTTACAGGAAGGAAAGTACCTGCTGAGCCACAAAGCTGGAGATCCTTTGGTTACCATCTTTAAAGATTGTGATGGGAAAACTGCCAGTCGAGCAACCTACAACCTGCATAGAGCTCACAGTAGCTTGCCTGAAGCACTGTCGCCTCTCTCAGTCCCATGGGTACCCCTGGATCCTTCCCTGCTGCTGCCTTATCACCTGAAACATGGGATAGTCCCGTGCACCTTCCCTCCCAGAGGCACAGGCAACATGCAAGGACAAGAGGTGGGGGATGTTTTGTTATGTGTGTGGTATTATGTTATATGTTGGTAAATTGATATATATATATATATATATATATATATATATATATATATATATATATATATATATATATATATAGGGTCGCCGAGAAACAGCTGGCCTTATTTATATATATAATATATTATATATATATATATATATATATATATATATATATATATATATATATATATATACACACACACATACACTGTTTGGGATCAACCTCCCTTTAACCTATTACTAACCTACTTCTGTTGCTCTGAGTCCCGGCATCCTCACGGCGACTCAGGCCTCTTCAAACAGCCTCGGCTGAAATGCGTTCACGAGCACCGTCTTGGAGTAAGAAGGGATAGTGTAGTAGTTCTCTCCATGGAGCGGACGCTCTCCTCGATGTAAACAAACGCAAGCTTTTGCTCTACGCCAGTCTGTGTAGCAGTGGCCACGCAGCAGCCTTGAACTGTGGCACATACACTTTTTGAGCTCTGTGCAGCCTCCCCAGGCATGTCCCCCAGCCAATTCAGACCTCCCAGTCAGCTCCGCGCCGGATGAGCCTACCTGCTCAATTGGTTGTCCAGCAACGCGTCTCCTGTTCCGTGTCCCTGTTGCAGACATTTGCACAGGAACCAGCGACAGGGCTCTCCCTGCTACACCCCTTTAACTATATTTCCTTCATAAATAACACATTATACTGCTTTGGCCTAAAAGTATGTTTGCAATTAGAATAGATTACAGTGGCTTTAGAAATTGGTCTCAATGATGAATGTGCTACTGGGAACAATTTTTTAAAACCCAATAGTTGACAATCTTCAAATCCAAAATACATTCATGTAAATAGTCTACAAGGCAGAAAGAACTAAAGTCACCTTTCAGCCATTCAGTAAAAAGATCTGGTTTGATGGTGTGGACTTGAGTGTTAATTCAGCAAGGTTTGGCATTTAAGTCTTGCAACATGATACAGTCATTACTTGAAATTTGCATACTGAGACTATGATGAAATGTTTCACAAATAGACCTATCGTGTCTGTCTTATAACCAGAAAGTGGTATATCACAACCAAATAAGATCTTTAACTCCTATTTTAGTCTTAAAATAAGTTGGGGGATGGTGGAATTGAACAATTGTTTAGACAAATTACAAACCATAATCACTGAAATGCAAAATGAAAAAGACATTTTCTGAATGTGGCTGTGTGTAGAGATCCAGTGAACTTTGGAGAAAGTGTCAACATGCAGAATTTATGGAATGCAAGACTAGATGATCTAGGTGTGTCTGCAGTCAGTTTATTCAGCGCTTGTCAGGCATGTTAGGTCCAATTTGTTTTCACACGCAATGTTTATTTTACACGTGCTGTTTAATTTTTTTTTTTTTCCATTGTAAAACAGGTTTAAAAGGCAATACATGGCAAAAGTACTGCATCTCTAGCCAAGCCCCACCCTTTGTTAGCTGTATTTTTGACATGCCTTTTTAGAGACGTGCATACTGATAAATCCTCTCCTGATCACTCGTTTTATCATCAAACTCCTCAATAATGCGATCCAAGTCATTATTTTATTGCTATAACGTCTCAAAAAGCTCTGCAAATGTCTGTAATATTCTTTGAGCGCTGGATGCGGAAGCAGCTATCTCCATTGTTTGTGTCCGTGTTATTTCTGGTGCATGGGGCTACTGTATTACTCAGAAGCACCTTTTTTTTTTTTTTTTTTTTTTTTTTTTGGGGGGGGGGGCTTCATTCGGCCTTTGAAAGGTTTTCTCTGCTTGTTCCGGAGAAACAAATGACTAGAGACCTGTGCTTTACAGGGTTCGACATCGGACTGGAAAGGGAAAATTGTAATGTCGGACCTGGTCCGACATAGAACCGCTGAGGGTTAATAGTGCATTGAATGGAGAGCAGGCCTAGAAGTCTTAAGCATTAAACTGAAAAGAAGTTTTAAAGCTTCAGTGTCCCACTGTAGTGTTTACTTTTAACAGTGGCAACTGGTGGCCAAAATGTTTGGGTGTTCACACCTCATATGTAGCTGGCAGGGTTGGTTCTGTGGAGGTGGCGTCATTGAGGCTATGACAAAAATGTTTCTCTAACTGTGATGCTGTCAGTCTCCTGAATTGCTTATTGTTTGCAAACACTCCAGCAGATGTTCACCCTGTTCAAACACTGTCCTCACTGCTCGACTATGAAAATTCCACCTGGTTTGAGGAACAGTAGGAAGTCTTTTCTTTACGACTTCATCCAAAACAGTAGTTTTCTTTGAAGAGCGAGAGAGAAATGTTGAAAAACCAGAGAGGGTCTGACAAGAAATCTGAGCCTCTGAAACTTGACTTGCTGCTTGAACCATTATTAGATTTAGTTGATGGGTATAGCAATGGACATAACGTGCATTTGGATATTTGTCCCTTACAAGCTTCTGGACCCCACCAGTCTCGCCACGCATTACACTAGCTCCATCATAGCTCTGTGCAATTATTTTAGCTTTTTCACTTTCTTCTGTGAATATGGCATCTAGCTGTTGCATAATGGCAGTGGAAATAGCTTCAGCATTTCCATGTTTCAACTCGGTGAACCCCAAAAACATGCTCAACAACACGTCCAGTTTTAGGAACAATGTACCTAAAAACTAATACACTTTGGGAAACATTTGTAATGTTACTCTTTCATCCACTTGAAAAGCAATGTAATCGGTCTGTTTAAGTTCTTTCACAATATTTTTCCCTGCAAACCTCCAACGTACAGCCTAGAAGTTCATTTTGAACAGTCTTTGAGGTGCCTTTAAAGACTGGCCATCTTCAAGTGTGTTTCCATGGCCTGGTCAATCTTTGAAACAAAATCTGCTAGTCCAAGAAACACACCAGGATTAGTTAATGATGATGTTTCATCATCCGATCGCGGGTCCTATTCAAAAGCTCCATACTTTATGCATTCAGTGATGCATATAAGTATGTGTCGGTTTTTACACAATTGTACTTCATGGTGTTTTGGTAAGCACTGCTAAGTTGGACAGCGATATTCGCGCTACCTAATAAACCTAGATGCATTTCACCTGTTTTCTGAACTCTAGAAACCACATGTTTCTTTGATTTGGAGGACAGATGTTGCAGGTCTGTAACTACAGTCCTTGACCATGCTGCATCAGTGTCACCCTGAGCCTTAGCAAAAAGGAGACAAGGAAAGCAAAACAGTGCATTGTGGCTTTCACTTGCACAACCCCATGGCCTCTGCTTATACCAGGACTTGTTAATGTCGAGTGTATGCTTGTCCTCTGTCACTGTTCACCTGCACTAATTTTATGGGAGGTCTGCTGGGTCCCCACGTTTTGATTTGGAGTTTCTGCACTTCCTCCATTATTTATATATATATATATATATATATATATATATATATATATATATATATATAAAAATATAAAATTGTATTATTTAAATACTTAATGACTAAATTTAATCCAACACAAGAACAGGAAAGCATAAAATTTTAAATGGAAGTCCTAATTAAAGCCAACGAATGAAAAAAAAAAAGTGTAATCAACAAGTAGATTTTAAAAATGTATTTCCAGGAAATGGTAGATAATTCCGAAGAAATAAACCTGACACAGATCGACAGGATTTTATATTTATTTCTGAACTGATTTTCTTAAACAGCCAGTAGTGGCAGAAAAGATCTAATATTTAAAACGGCTAGAAAAAAATAAATAAATAAAGACCTGACTCAGATCGATAGGATTTAAATATATAAAATAATATAAAAATATAACACACATATACTGTACACCATATTTAATAACTGATTATCCTAAACAGGTAGTGGTCGGTATTCAGTAAATTAACAACAAAACTGCCAAACACGGCAAGAAGCACTGCTTAAGAGCAGCCTCGGGAGAAAACGGGACAAATGGTGTGAAATAAAGGCAAATTAAAACTATGAAAACAACAATATATGTGGAATGTAAAATCAAATATGAAAATAAAGATGGATAAGATAGACAAGAGTAATTCGACTTTAGATAATTTTAGAATAATTAGAATAGCTATATGGAAACAGCTTAAACGTGTTCTGTCGTTTTGCAAAGCAACACTCTGCAAGACTGAGAGACAAAGTTTTGTGCAGTTTGTATTTAGCCTTGGTTATCTTGACACATGCTCTCTGATCGTCGTGTTGGCTACCAGGCTGCATTCCATCCAGACCTTTTTAAACCAGTGACAGCCAGTCCTGGCTGACGGCTGGTTGCCGTCGTGCACAGCGGGTTTAGGTGCTCGCATTTCTGAGCGAATACAGCCCGTCTTCAATCTGTTAAACAGATGCATTATTGATGTGCCAGTGTCATGTGAGTGGGGGAAATGAAACGCACGTCACCAAGACTATGGGAAGTGCAATTCATTGACAAAAAATCTGGGGGTTCGGCGAACACTGTTAACCAACCACCACTGACTTTTACATTGATATGATTTTTTTTAATGTAGATTACTATACTTTCCTTATGCCTATTGTGCACCCACTTTAAAAGCTGCTTGCCTTTACATTCCAAGCAAATGTGGTGTGGAACAGCACAGGATATAAAAATCATATAATCATATCTTCGCTCACCTCTACAATGTTTGTTTTTTATTACCACCAGATCAGAGTAAAATGATATGTCAAGGCTGGAAATTTTTGATTGTGTAAAAATACTGCTGTTTAGTTCTTGATAGTATTATCCCTACGCTCCACAAGAACAACAAAAGGAAAAAACGAGACAAAAAAAACCAAACCCCTCCCCATCGTAAATTATATGGTCCATAATCTCAAGTAAATTCCCCAGTGATGATTATTATTGCTTGTTTGTTTTTTTAGGGTGTCGGCCCAGCTCCCAATTGGAGCAAATACCTATTGCTATTATTCTATCATTTTTAAAGTCTGTAAAATAAAGGCTGGTTAAGTACATTTCAATGTTTTTATTGCAGTTTCTTACTAGCTGTGAACTGTTAAAATAGTTTACTCTTCTTAATAAATAAATAGGCCTCATTTTATTTCACTGTGCTTAAACATTAGAAAAGCTGATAAGGGTTTTTTGTTGCAAAATCAGATTGCTCAGGCACTGTAGCACATTGGGCCCCAACCCACAGTAAAGTTTATGAGTTTGAGTGAGTCACACTGCTTCAATCTGGAAACTATGGTACATTCCTCAAACAAAGCCAACTAACTGTTTAACTCCTAACTGTGCTATCACAACTGCAGGCTTCATACTATAGAAAAATAGACTTGTTATATAACTTCTCATTTTCTTGTTGTGAATGCTCCCCTTTTTGGAATCATCATTCAGCTGTCAAAATTATATTTGCCATGGCTAAAAAGCCCTGCCTTTAAAGCAGCTCTGGGCTGTTTTTTAGTTTGGCACTTACGGGAAAAATCTGCAGTTTCTCATGAAGAAAGAGCAGAGCTTCTGCTTTTCCTTTTTGGCCTGTTAAACCAAGTCTTAAAGAAGCAGTTCTGAATTCTATACAAAAGATGCTTTCACTTATTTTGCTTATCATTTTAGGACAGCAAATCTCTTAAACCTTAAGCAGACACTGAAAAATAAACCTTAAAATGTTTTTGAACTGCTCAGATATTTAGAAAATGGTCTTAGTTGCTTAATTTCATTTTTCTGTGTTCTTGTCCTCCAGGCAGGTGTGGCAAGAGGCAACATGCACACTTCCTGTGACGGCAAGGCAGTTGCCATGGAAACAAAGAGTAGTCAGTTGCCAGCTCAACTTGGTGGGAACAAAGGTGGGGCTGGGAAGAAGAAAAGGAACAAGGGAAAGAAAATTCAACAACGTCTAAAGTGGAAGGAGAGATGCCGGCAAAAGAGGCAGCAGAACAACTAGAGCAAATCCCTGTTGTTCTGCAAAAACTAAACCTGAAGCTGATTTATTTGTGTACATTTATTTTTCCAACAGGTCCCCTTGGGTAACATATGTATAATTTCCCTTTGTTTAAATGTATGTAGACACTTATTTAGTACTGTTTGTTGCTGGATAATGCTTATGTTCTTTTGCCTTAACAAGAAGTACTATCAGTATGATTTCATTTGTAAACAATAAATAATTGTATCACTGGTACAGAATGATTTAAAAATAAAACTGCCAGTAATTATAAATGCAAAATAAACCTATGATTTAAATTTAAAAAATTAAAAAAAAAAACTTGACTCTAACTGTCTATTAAAGGACCTCACTCTTTCTAGCACAGTTAAAGGAACACCATTTGCAGCAACATTCCTGGTAAACCCTGTACCAGTCTACTGTGTGAGCAGTCTGAGCATTAACAGTTTCAGTACAAATTATCTTTTTTGTTAAGGGTAAGTCTTAATCGGGAAAAGGCACTCAGCACTGCATTTTAAGGACAACAGATTTAAGAGCATACACTGAATTTTATGCAAGTTACAGTACTTACACTTTTTTCTGAGTATCTTATGTGCTGAAGATTATTTGTAACTGGCCTGAGAGGAATTCCTCTCTTCAGAGAGAGATTTTTTTTTTTTGGGGGGGGGGGGGTGGTTTGTGGAATGTGTGTTCAGCAGCTTGTACTTTGTCAGTTTCTGCCAGGAATCTAGTTTCTAAATAAAAGTTCGTTCTTGAATAGAATTCTCCAACTACAAAAATTTGAAAAAAGCTTTCTGTTGTGTACAGAATGACTACTGTATAACATTATGTGGGTACTCTGTTGCTTAAGCATTCATTGCCAGATCTGTGCAAGTATCTGCCCATTATATTGGTTATCAGTACAGTCTACCAGTGAAGATGTATTGTAAGTAACATGGTCACCAGACAAACAAAGACAATCAGAACTGCCTGATTGCATACAGTGCACAGAAAGAGACATTGTCTTCTTACAAGATCTTCTATTACACATTTCCATTTCCAATTCTATTACGTGTTGGAAAACTTGTTGGATATGGGGATGAACTAATTTATTAGGACCACATTTAGGACTAATTGAGGACCGCAGACACTGTTAAAATTAGCAGTGTTTAAGTAATGCGTTAGTCTGATAATCCTCTACAATTGTAAACTATTTGTGCAAGCCTTAAGTTTATCTGTCGGTCATGTTGCAGAACTACTGATTGCAAAGGGAATACCATCTTCATTGTGTGAAACCCTCAACTCAGCCTCATTCCCATGCAGCAAAGTACAGAGAAATCCTGGAGGAAAACCTGCTGAAGTCTGCAGGAGACCTGGGACTTGAGAGAAGATCCATCTTCCAACAGGACAATGACCCCAAACATACTGGAGTGGCTTAAAAACAAAAAGGTCAATGTCCTGGAGTGGCCCAGTCAAAGCCCAGACCTCAATCCAATTGAGAATATGTGGAAAGAGTTGAAAATTGCTGTTCACCAAAGGTCCCCATCCAACTTGACGGAGCTTGAGCAATTTTGCAAAGAATGGGCAAAAATTGCAGTGTCCAGATTGCAAAGCTGGAGGAGACTTATCCAAATAGACTCATGGCTGTAATTGCTGCGAAAGGTGCCTCTACCAAATATTGACTCAAGGGGGTGAATACTTAATGCAATCAATTATTTTCTGTTTTGTATTTGTAATTAATTTAAAACAATTTGTCAATTTGATTTTTCACTTTGACATTATGGACTTTTTTGTGTTGATCAGTTGCAAAAACTCCTAATTAAATCCATTTTGATACCCTGTTGTAACACATAAAAGTCCAAGGGGGGGTGAATACTTTTGAGAGCCACTGTATTCCTGTAATTTTCAGGAATGATACAGTGCAGTTGAGGAACAATAGTGCAATTCTGGCAACAGTGAATTAACTGGCAAGGCAATGGCATCAGCCAATTGAGCACTAATCTGTAAAATTCATCCTCACAGGTGTGCAGAACTGTGTACTTTCCCTATATCTTAAACAAGGTTGGACAGCTCAGCTGTGCAAGGAGACTTGGTGGTCCAGTGGTTAAAGAAAGGGGCTTACTAGGAGGCTCCAGGTTCAATACCAGCTCAGCCACTGACTCACTGTGTTCCTGAGCAAGTCACTTAACCTCCTTGTGCTCTGTCCTTTGGATGAGACATAAAACCGAGGTCCTGTTGTAAGTGACTCTATAGTAGCTGTAATGCATAGTTAACCCCCCAAGTCTGTAAGTCGTTTTGGATAAAGGCGTCTGCTAAATGACTAAATAATATGCTTGCAGGGAATTCCCAAGAGTTTAACTTTACATACAAAACCTGAAGGGATATTTTAGAACAGGGAGTAACCTTAAACAAGGTTTAGTTAATAGACACACTCATAAACCTTACGTGGTAATGCCTGCGGCCATGCAATGTTACTTCTGAGTCTGCTGCAGGGTCACTAATGTTTCAATGCAACCTTGTATAAAAAAAATATCAGGTTGCATTCCACTGCCTGCAGTGTCCCCAGACATACATTTATAAAGCAGCTCTACAAGTAACAGCCCAAATCGAAAACAGCACTGTGGGAGGATTACCAAGGACTGCAGTACCAAGCATCTGTTATCAGAACTTAAGACAAATCTTCTGTAACTTCTTCGGTGGTTAACCCAATTAAATAATGTTTTTTTTATGGTCTGGACACGCTCAGCTTGGATGTGGGGGGCTTTTATTTCCATACACCAGGATGTGATGTTTGCCTACACAGCTGATAACTCTCCTAGTATAAAGGAATAATGAAATAGCAAAATAAACTGAAGGGTTACTCAAGGCCCAGGAGACAGCAATTAAGTACTACTCACACCTGTACACAGGTAGTGTATTTGTAGTATAATATATGTGTGCCTCAGGTTTGTTGTGACATGAGGAGAAAAGGAAAAGGTAAGTAATTAGTTTGTTCTAAACACATTGCGTCACAATTGACTTTCTTGGGGGGGGGGCTGTATTTCAAAAGTAGCAACAGTCAAACAAATATTAGGTGGTGTGACAGGGCAGACACACTGCACATTAAAATATATATGTTTCTATGGGGAACAGCTTGGAGCCAAGATGGCCACCCTTGCATAGCTCCATGGTTCTAAAGGAGGTAATTGGGTGGGTATGGTGTCTTTTTGAGCAGGTTGATTATCTGATTGATCAGCCTGAGAATGTTAGGCATGCAGATCCTGGTTGGCTGACCAATCTCCACACTATTTAAAAAGAACAAAGGAAGGTTTGTGATAGAGAGAGATAGCAGTGTGAAGAAGTTGTGCAAGGTATTTCAGATAAATAACATATTTAAAAAGAATTCTACACATTTTTGCTTTTGTATAATGGACTGAGATTTTAAATATAGATTGATTTGGACACTTATCAAAGGGACGAGGTATAGCCTTTCTCTTTGTAATAGATATGAAAATAACCTATTGCTTAATTAATGATCAAAAGAAGAGGTAGGCTTTTTTTTGTGTGTGTGTATGTATGTATGTATATATATATATATATATATATATATATATATATATATATATATATGTGTGTGTGTGTGTGTGTGTGTGTGTGTGTGTTATTTAATTGTCTATGTAGGACTGATAGTCCTATATAGTCAATTAAATATTTAATCAATTAAAATAGTCAATTAAATTTAATTAATGGCAGGTCCATGGTGTACTCCATAACCTTTAGAAGTTATATTGTATATAATGCAGAACTACCATGCTAAATATCAACTCTTTCCACAAAGGACACTTAACTGGACAGGGCAGGGGAAAAAGCAGAAACTAGGGTTACCATAGGTGTCTGCAAGCTTTTTGTTTGTTCTAAAGGGATAAAGGACCACTCCTTTCCAAATCCTTCAGAGAATTTGAGGGTGACACTCTGCTACATATCTAGGAACATCTTGACATGGTATCCTTTGGTATTTCCTTTGCACAGTTTTCATCAAAATTGGGTGCCAAAATCCTACAGTATGAGGATCTTGTGTTTTGGTTGCTGCTGTTGCCTTCCATTTTCTGTTATCTTCTGTCTTTTCCATTGTAATACTTTGAACGTGCCATGCCAGTCTCTGCTGATCTTCACCATTGAGTTGCTTTTCCTTTTGGTACTGTTCCTACTATCAATTTGTTGGATCTGTTGCCCATTGTAACTTAAATTGACTTGCAACTTGAGGATGCAACCCTTATGTATTCCACATAAAAACAGATTGTTTGTGCTGCATATGGCGGGTGTTGCCAATTTTACATCTTGGCACTGTGTCTGTGGCTCTGATTCAGCAGTAGAAGCCCCTTTCTTTTGGTTGAAGTCATATCTGTGGTTTTTGATGATTAGGGTTATTCTAGTTCACTGCATGGTGGAGTTACTATGCATTAGCAGGCTTGGCTAGGGGTGGGGAGTATGACACGTCAGACAAGCTGGTATTTAAATACCACACCCAAGAAGTGATTTCATAGTTGAAGCTATTCTACAGCGAGCAGCACATCACCCCTTGAGGTAAGTACTATTCACTGTTTCTAAGGTTTTTCCCTTTTGCAGTTTATTTGTGCAATGGAACTGAAAGTGTTTCTTTAGAAGCCAAATAATTGTCGTTTTAAAGAGGGGAAGACTCTTTTGCTGCAAAAGCTGCTTTAAGAAAGTTGCCTGATGCTTCAGCCATTTTAAATATGCTTCAATTTAGCTTTTAATTAATTTTTTTTTACTGTGACAGGACAATTTTTTTTGCAGAACAGTGCTACCCTTTATTTCTCTAGTATTTTGGCAAGCATTGGCCTATACACACATTTTACTGTGTATTTTTTTTATACAAGTCCACAGATGCATAGAATGTATCTGCACTGTTGTGTAAATGCTTCTGAAAGTAAAGGATTGCAGCAATAATACTGAAGTATTTGTCTGCTATAAAGGTTATTTGGCAACAGATTGTTGCCAGACTTTCCTCAAAAGGGTTTGCAGCCCTACTGAATTTAAAAAACTATTAACTAGTAATTGGACAGTTATAATGACTTTGGATTTTGTGTCTGAAAAGCGTATGTGGGTCTTTCCTAAATTTTGTGTTGCTTCTCTGTGAAACTCTACTTTGCACAAAAAACCCCTTTGATTTACTGCTTTCAGAGATCTACACAAGATTAGTATTAATTGGAGTCTATTAAACCAGCCTTAGCTGTGTGGCATCAAGGCTTCTAAAACCTGGTGTAATCAAACTACTAGATCATTATTTGGGGCCCTGCATTTTATTAAAGAAACGCAGATTCCGTTTCCTATATGCTGGCTATTTTGACAGGACAATCATGTCTGATTTCCTTTACCTTTCCCCTTCATTTTCTCTTTGTTGGGGGGGGGGGGCAAAACTAGCAAATTAAAAATGGCAACTAAAACTACCCTGAACTGTAGTCACCATCACAAAAGAGGGGCGTGACTTGACAAGCAGTAATCTGCTAAATAGATGGGCAAATCCGAATGGCATTTCAAGGGTTAATGGATGATTGAAACTCCACAGCCATGGCAATGACGTGTTCTGTATAGAGTAAAACCTATTGGTTATGAACTGTCTGTTGCTAGGTGTGTGATGACTTACTGGCAACATTCCATTTGTGAGCTGTGTGTGCAAGAGGAGCTCAGTAAAGAGGGATCATATAAGAGTCTGCTTGAGCTTGTCCTAACTAAATTCACCAGTACAATTTAGACTAGGGTTTATCCTGGATGTAAGTGTTCATTTTATTAAATTACCTGCAAGAACAGTTTGTACTCCCTGATTTACTGTACTAATGACTGAGGTTTAACTAAGGGGTTGCTACATCTGAAAACACATACTAAACAATACAACTGAAATGCGTGTGTCTATCTCAATCTCTCTCATCCAAATATATATATATATATATATATATTTTTTTTTTTTTTTTTTTTTTTTTTTTGCAGAAGATTCAACATGTTCTCTGAGACTGAGTTCAAGGGTCAACCATGTGCAACATGTCTCTGGTATCTGAGTTCCTGGGTCAACTCACCTTGAATTTTGGTGGGGTAGGTATCAGTGTCTGCTATTGATTAACCCTGACTAGGCAAGACGTGTTCAGAAAATTCACTTAACCATGCCGGCTGGTCTGACTGCATACCAGTTTTATAACACTATTGCTGAATCTCTCCTCTTAACTGTCCGTGGTATGTGTTAACACATACAAAAAGGGTGTGGCTAAAACTTACCTAGTAAAGTTCTACAGTATCTGTACATTAAAACACAATATGACTTGGAGCTAAAATATTTTGTAGTCTCAGCTTCTCGACAGATGCACTGTGTGACTGGCAAGCATATCAACTACCAAGGTCTCTAATTTAATGATTTCTACTCCTTGCTTCCCTGAAACTTCTGTGCAATATTACAGACCTGTTCCTATTGTCGTGTTTTTTTGTTTTTTTGTGATTCTAGTAAGGGGCTCAAATGAACAACCTTGCGAGACAACATATAGGATTAATCTAGAATTAAAAAGGTTTGGTATTGATCTCCTACAGTACTGTAGGCAAATGCTGTCTGAATCGTACATTTGTCTGTCAGTAATGCAGCTCATCCTGTACTGGGTTTTATTTACAGCCTGAAGAAGAGAAATCTCCTACAGTGAGGCCTGCAGAAGACTTTGACGCTGACAAGGATGCTGCCAGAATAGAGACAGCTATCAAGACAAAGGGTACATATTCAAGCAGGCTATGCCTTTATACCATTGTACAATAATTTATTATCACTCACTACAATAATCCCTGAACATCATACTTTATAACAATAAAAAGCATTGTCACACCAAAAATTTTCCGAATTAATCTCTGAGAGGCCACAAAACTGGGCCTGCCTTTGTGCAGCCATTTTCCACCCGCACAACCGCTAATCTACAATAAACCTATGATATGTGCTTGTGCTATAGAATACAGTAAGCCCCCTATCACTTAAAAACCTCAATAGGTGATAGTCAAGAGATTTTATAACAGTGTGTTTCTTAAAGGAAAGCGGTCTCTGTTGTGGGATGTAGTGGAGCCCAGCCTTGTGCTGCTGGAAAATATGACTCGACATCCTGAAGCTTTACAGATTAAAACCATAGAGAAGGAAATGTTCCAGGGGCACCGCCTTGCAATACAGCTTAAGAGGAACAGCCATTACTATTTAACAAAACCACATGTATATGAAAATGACCCAGATCAAGCTAATCAGCGTTGTTCTAAATATGTTTAAAACAGAATCCTGTTGAAATTGCTTGTCTCTGTTCAGCCTTTCACTTTCTGGTTCTTGTCTGACAGGGCAGGCAGGAGGTTTTTGTCTTTCTTTGTAAGTGATGTTGGGCCTTGATTATGTGATTGACCAAAGTACAGTGTTTTAACAACTGTGGGTGTCTCCTCAGCACTGTTACAGCAGCATTATGCTCCGGTATAATGTATATCCATCCATAACTCTCGATACTTCAGCATACATTCTACGACTGCAGCTGAAGCCTTTGTTTACTTTAATAGGTGCAGTGAGGTTAATGGAAGTGATTTAGATAACAAAGAACCCCTTGCTTAATCCACTGTGCTCAACAATTGTTTTGCATTTCCTCAACCCCATGCAGGAGTGGATGAGCAAACTATCATCGACATCCTAACAAGACGCAGCTACTCGCAAAGGCGGGATATTGCCTTTGCCTATGAAAGAAGAACTAAAAAGGTAGGCAGTTGGTAGTATAATCTTCTCTATCAAGAACAAGATCATCGAGGGACCTGCAGCTATCCTGTTAATCAGATTATTCACTGTGTAAAGTGGTCAAGGGACTATTGGATTTGAAAGGTTATGATCACACTGTAGAAGTAATTACCTGACTGCATATATTATGTGCTGAGGCTTAAGGCTGTGCAATATACAAAATGTACCCAGCCTGACTAACCTACAAGTAATGTCAGATTAAATGTTTTTGCAGGTACTGTAAACAAAAAAATACATTAGGCTGTTTTAAACAATTTATTTTTTACCCTTTCCTGGATTTCAGTGACCCAGGAGTGCTGTACTTCACATTTGCATTGCTGCAAAGCACTTTAATATTCTATGTGTGAATCCAGAATCGGAGCTATTTTTAATGGCTGTGTAGATATTGAGCAGCTGCGTTTTCCCAAAGCCTTCCTGTTGTAGAGTAGGTGTGTCTCTCTCTCTCTCTCTCTCTCTTGATAGATAGATAGATATCTATCCCCCCCCGTACAGTACGCAGCAATATTTAAATTCATGAAAGGTTCTTTTCAATAGACACCGGCATACCCTTTGAAGGTGCTGTGCAATCTGTAAGGTCTTAATGAATGCCTTATGTGTGTCTCCAGGATATGATCTCTGCTTTGAAAGGAGCCCTGAAAGGCCCCCTGGAGTCGGTGATACTGGGTCTCATGAAGAGCACGGCTCAGTTCGACGCCTCGGAACTGAAGAACTCCATGAAGGTAAAGATATTGCAGAGAAAATGAGTGCCTCCAGCAAAACAAACTGCAGCCTACTGTATTGCCAAAAAATAGCTCTAAACATCACATTAATGCAATGCCTGCAAGGTGTTAATCTAGTTAGGGAGAGACCATTCCTCATTGATTGATTTAAAGCCTCTTATTGTTTCATGGAAGTCAAAGGTAGAAATGTTCTACTGAAAGATGCTCTATCAATGTTGCCAAATCCTTTTGCATGCAACTCGTAACATTTTACTTTAGTGAAGAATACAAAAGTTTTACAAAAATGCTAAGATACATACTATGTGTATCCCTCTGGGGAAATCAAGATACTTGGTAGAAAAAAATTGATTTAATAAATTGTTTCCATGCATGTCTACCATTTCACAGAACATAATACATTGTAACAGTTAATCCAGAGATGTGCTATCGGGATAAAATGCGTCTCTGTTCATTGTTTTATTCTTTAACTACGAACATTGTATTTTTAATGAAATACTGCCATCTGCTGGAAATGGGCAAGGAAAACTTAAATTAATGTATTCAACGTCTGGAAGCAGAGTTCAGACTTACTGCAAACATAAGCAATCCTTTTTCTATTCATAGTTTTGTATTGAAAATATTGAAATCCATAATGTATTAAATTGTTTTAGAAGTAGAAACATCTGTAGTAGTGTAGGCGTTCACAACTCAAAATGAATCAAATAATAAAATATACATATTTTGGGAGGGTGAGTATGTTGACCCTCTAAAGCAACCCAGCACCTTGAGCTGTCTGCTAGTGGTTAACCAGATATTTCTTTTTGCAGGGACTGGGAACAGATGAAGTCACTCTCATTGAACTGGTCTGCTCTCGCAGCAACAGCGAGATGCAGGAAATCAAGAAAGTCTACAAAGAAAGTAAGTGGCAAACACTGAGAAACTGATATTGGTGAAATCTCAGATTGAAACATTACCTTTCAAATCAATTGATCTCACTCATACTAGTGCTAATACAGGAATGTTCTTTAAATATCCTATAGACACATGAATAATGTGTTAACCACAGTGACATTTAGTGGAGAAAATGAGAGTAGAGCAGCCAGCAGGGAAACATGGCTATATATATATATATAATATATATATATTTTACACACACATGCATACACCACCTAAGATACTTAAATGAAATTTGCTTTCACCTCTCAGTGCACAAGAAAGAGTTGGAGAGTGATATAAGCGGAGACACTTCGGGAGACTTTCGCAAGCTGCTGGTAGCCCTGGTGAAGGTAAATCATTTTAAAGAAAACTGTACAAATAGTCACAATTTTTAAACGGCCCTCCATTTCCAAATTAACACTTAGAACCTTCTCAGTAAAGATTTATTCTAAAATAATTTGTGTCTTTGGTAGGGAAACCGGGCTGAACCAAGCGGTGTTGTTGACTATGAGAAAATTGACCAGGATGCCAGAGTAAGTAAAAACAATGTACTGCACGCTATTAACAATGTAATGCAATAATCTGTCAGGTTAAGATTATTTAAAATCTCTATGCAATCTCTATGAATATTTCTCTATCTGCACATTCCATTCTTTCCTAAATAGCAGCAACCAATTCAGATATCGGACTGATTTCCTTTGTTACCCAGGATCTGTATGATGCTGGCGTGAAGAGAAAGGGAACTGATGTCACCACATGGATCACTATTATGACTGAAAGGAGCGTGCCCCATCTTCAGAAAGGTATGTAAACTAATAGGGTCACTGGAGGGTTTCACAACCATTCAGTGCTAGCCTAAAACTTTTACAAGGTCCCGGATAGTATAGAACGAGACTCTACTCCAAAAAAATGTACCTAATTTTAGCGCGAGAAGGTCCAGGTCCCTTATTTGTGGTGTAATATGGACATGACATGCCTGCTTTCTGTTTGTGAATTTATGAATGGCTATGATACTGCAGAACTACTAAAATGTCACATCTGAGCCCTAGACAAAAGCTTTATAGACTTTAAGAAACTTTAAGGGTTAATTTTCACTTTTCAAAGCATTGTTTAATCTAAGACGGGGGGGGGATAAATAAGTCTAAATCCATTGATAAAACCTCTCGTCAAAACATTTCTTTTCAGCTTCTTACTTCAATAAAGCTTCTGGTTGAGTGTTTTTAAAGTTCTGAATTAATACAATCGAATTTGTATTCTTCCCCTGTAGTGTTTGACAGGTACAAGAGCTACAGCCCTTATGACATGAAGGAGAGCATCAAGAAGGAGGTGAAAGGAGACATGGAGAACGCTTTCCTTACTCTGGGTAGGCGGCTTCGTAGTTGTCCTTTAACATTAACTGAATGTTTGACTGGTGCCTCGGTCATTTCAGACAGAGTAAGAGTTGAACTACTAAAGGACTGATTGTCCACAGACTGTTTTGTAATGATTACGATGTTTCCAGAATATTAAAGCAACTGCAACAGTTTTTTTAATGGACATTTCATACTGTGTTGCATCTGGTCTGAATCCACGAATATTGATTATATTATATCTATATTACTGTGCTTGGAGACTAGGAATTAACTGGGGGTTGGGGGGGGGGGGGGGGGGGGGGGGGGATTGGTGTGTTATACAGTGTATTGTGCTGAATGATCCTAACCTGATGTACTATGTGCAGTCTATCTTTAGTTTGACTTTGACTGCCGCCTTAATCCACTATTATAGGGCCATTCAGCAGGAAACAATACAGCACATGCAGAGAACATTTTGCATACAGACTTTCTATATATGGATGTTTGATTATTTATCAGAATAGAATGGTGAGATATTGTAGTGTGTGGTTTTTTATTTTTATTTTTTTACTGACTCACCAAACAGAACCAGGCCTACAACATATAAAAAACCTATGCTCCACATATGTAGTTCTTTCTGGTCACGCAACTGTTTCAATATAGTATATTTTGACAACCTGTTTTGTATTCTGTACTGACCTCTCAAGCATCAGGTCAGCCAGTGTTGATCTGGATACAATACTTTCATTTAAGAATAAATGTCCAAAACATTAGGAGGTCAGCTGTTGAGCGCAAGTTAAAAACATTCAACCTCACACACTCACTTGATTGCGAGGCCCACAACGTTTTTGTCACCTTGAGATTCCAATTTTACTCTGCTAGCATTTTATTAATTTCTCAAACCAAACTGCAAGCTGTTTGGAGAAAAACATTTGATTTCAAAGGATGCCCCTATGAAACGGTGGATCAGTGCCTAAAAACCAGAGGCATCCCTCCTAATCAGGAACATTTTATGGAGTACAAGGGTAGCTGCCAAAGAAAATATGCAAAATGTGGGTTCTTTTAAACTTAACCTTTTTTTCGTTGTTTTTTTCCTTTTGCAGTTCAGTGCGTAGAGAACAAGCCCTTGTATTTTGCTAGCAGATTAAATGACGCAATGCAGGTAAGAATGTAAATATGCCAAGTATTAGCATGACTTGTGACCCTGCATATCAACTTTTTTCTGCTGCAAGAAAGACTCCCTTTTGAAAATGGCCATCGGTACACAATAAAACAATGGGTGTGGCATCTATGTGCATCAATAGGAAATGTGTACCAAACTGAATCTGTACTGAACCCCTTTTAACACAAGGGGGAGATCCAGTCAAAAAATAAATCCTGTTAAATAAGCATTCAACACATTTTCTATGGCATTGTACATATTGTTTTTTGGTTAATTGGTTATAGTCTTGTAAATATTTGCACAACCCCAATCGTTTGAAGTCATACATCTCAATTTTCACTCAGTAGCATTCTACAAGAGAGGATGTATCTTATGAATGTCATTGGTGTAACAGATCATGCTTCCCCTTGCAACAAAGCTTTTGGGGGGGATGGGACTTGACCCACACTTGTGCAGTGAGTCTGGGGCTTGGTCATTTCAAAGTAGTCAGAGGTTCTGTTTTTTTTTTTTTTGTTTGTTTTAAATATTATAAAGCACATGACCTATTTTAATGTGTCATTCTTGAAAGCTAGAACAAGAAAAACATTATGCAGTCAATGGCGACGTTTACATGCACAATTCATGAGTTTTCCTCACAATGTGTTTGCTGTACTTTTCAGAAAATGTGTTGCTATGCAGTATCAATTATAGGGACAAAAATTGGCCTTACCAATGCAGATTACTCAATTCATAGTCATTTAGGAGAGGGGATATTAATGTCTGTGTCTGCTTACTAAATAGGAAAAGAGCGACTCTGAATATCGTGAGGAGAGCTTCATGCGCTGCCATGAAGATAAAAACATTTAACAAGAGAAATGAATCCACTTGTGCACATTCCAAATTACACTGCATTAGCTGCTTGTTTGTCTGGTTACCTTATAGTCATGCTGCCAAAAGGACATCCTTTGCTGTTTCACAATGTTTTCATGTGACATCATGCAGTCGTGAATGTAGAGTCAATTTTCAAGTAAACCAAGCCATTGAAGAGAATGGTGTTAAAATATTTACATAAAGCTGTATCTGTTAGTAAGTTTAATAGACTGCTGAAATAGTTTGTTTTTTAGCAGCCTATAATGAAAACCTGGCCTGTTCCATATTAACTGAGACACTTCATTACAGAGTAAGGGAGCGAAGGACAAGCTGCTAACCAGGATCATGGTTTCCAGATGTGAGGTTGACTTGCTGAAGATCAGAACAGAATTCAAGAAGCAATACAGCAAATCACTCTACCAGACAATCGCTGTGAGTAACAACGGCAGTTCATACATGGCAGATGTACTGCTCCATTCTCAATAGGCCCACAATGGGATATGAATTGACCCTATAAGTTAAGTTTTTATTTATTTATTTCTTCCAGGAGCATACCAAGGGAGATTACCAGAGGGTTATGCTGTGCCTGTGTGGCGGGGATGACTAAAACAGAAGAGGCTGTGAATCCATATTAATGCCTTATACTTTCCTTTTTTACAGTCTTTGCCATTGTATTAGCATGTGCCTTCAGTTGTACTGCATTTGTGTTTTTTTCTGTTTTGGGGGGGGGGGGGAAAACCTCCTGTGTGACATCCCAAAGAGGAAAAACAAACTTGTACATCCTTTTGTAAGCTGATTCTCTGGAATTAAATACTTAGAAAAATGTGTCTCTAGTTGTGTGTGTGGTTTTTTTTTTTTTTTTTTTTTTTTTTTTTTTTTTTTTTTTTTTTTGTATGTACACCAACAGATGAGTCCGCCAAAAAAGTTACCACCGCCTATTGATCGCACAGAGTGTAATTTAAGTTGTATGCCTCCTTGACCAGCAAGCGGTTGTAATATTACACAATGTGCTTTTAATTCTCACCACTAGAGTGCATCAAAGCAATGGTGTACAATACCATGAGGAAGCCGAAACCTAAAACCAGACTAGTTGCTTTGATTTCTTTTATTTCAAGATTTTTTGTTAATATACAAAGATAATAATGTCAAGTTTTCTGGGGAATATGGTTAAAGCGTCAAGGTAAGAGTTAAGTATTACAGAAAATATTGTATAGCTTAATATCCAAAATAATTTAATCAATATTACTTTTGTTTAATTTCCTAAGGACATCAGTTATTCTTTGTTTGGTATTCAAAAGTTAGGTTTTTTTTTTTTTTTTTTTTTTTTTTTTTTACTGATACAAACAATGCATTTAATACAGAATAAGTATTTTTGCAAACAGACTATCCCCCAGTAATCAGCTGGGGGGGGTGGAATTCAGTTAAAATTGCCCAGAAGAAAAAACTAATTGTCATTAAAATGTGTTTTGGATAATGACTCTTGTCTTTCAAAAAAATAATAATTTTGAATCCAGAAATGACAAATGACTTGGGAATGTGAAATTGAGTCAGTGCAGTGCCTCTCTCAAACCCTGACCAGAGCTGACAAAAAATCAAAACGTGTGTGTATATAATGACACAAACAGCTATTCTAAATACCATGATATTTTTAAAATGAGAAACCAACAACTTGAGTGCTTAAGAGATCTTAAGGTGTTTTTAATCGATAACTGCTATCCCTGTGTCAATTGCTGTTATGACAGTGTTTCTTTCTGCTAGCATCACCTCAAAATGTGTGATGTTTTCTTTATGGTTTGAAATGAGTGGAAATTAAGTTGAAAATTCCCCTTGATTTAATTCCCAGTCTAAAGGACATGCACAATTAAAATATAACTATTGCAGGTCTGAATTAATGATGTCATGTCTTCTCATTACAACACTAGAATCATCTGGTTTCTTTTTATATATATATATAACCTTAGTCATTTTTTTTTTGTGTGTTTTGAACAAATACTGTATATTTTTGCCTTCCACTGTGGTAAGCAGTGTAAAGCATGCTTGTATACTCAATTGCAAAAAAGGAACTCTTCCTGTACCATTAAATTACAAAAGCCAAATGTAAAATGCACCAATGCTGTCTGGCCTGTTAAATTATTACAACAAAACTACTAAAAAAAAAAATGAAGGCAAGTTGAATTTTATAATTTGCACTGAAATACATTTTCAAAGTCCAGGTTATTTTTTTTGTCTAGAAAAACAGTTGAAAGAAGCTAAAGATTTTATTTTTTTTCCTTCTCCTTTAAACTGAACAGGCTATATTTAGATTTTGTAATCGTTAGTGTGTTTTGCTTTGTTTGTTTGGCACTAATTTTTTAATTAAAAATGTTAATTTAACCTCCAGCTACATTCATTTGCATAGTACCAAACAGCTTCTATATATAACTCAATGTTTAGTTTCTGGTCTCTCAGGATGGCATTTCTGCCATTATATTGAACATGCTGAGCCACGCAGTATAACAAGAATACACCAGTGGAATACCCAGACCGCATCTTGTAGCAACCAAACTCAGGACATAATACAAATAACAAGGCAAAGGAAAACCAAGCAAACATGAACCTTTTTGTAAAGCTGACTTGGTTTAGCAATATTTTGCCTATAGTAGATGTGATTTTCCAATGGCATGTAACATGTTCACATGATACCAACATAAATTAAAATGGCACTTATCATTTAAATAGTTCTAGTTAAGTTTTTAAGAATTTGATGTAATCTGAACGTATGCATATGTTTCTTACACAGTTATTTTGCACATTACTTTATTCCTTAAAAATAAATTGCTAATAATGTAGCTTTGTGTATCACAATTATTTATGTATGATTGGCCTTGCATGAACAGAGATTCCATTTATAAACTGGATGGAGGTGAGCAATTGAGATTTGTCATGGGATCATACAGAATATTCTGAGCAGCAGAACAGGTACTCTTAAACCAGTAGGAGTGGTTGTTGAGGACCAGCTCAGATGTTAATATCCAGCTGAGCTGGTCAGTGCTGCCGTTCTGTAATGTCATGGGGCTAAGACAGCTTAATAACCCATAGCCTTTAGGTTGTGAATGCTGATAGATGGGCATGAGTCAGGTCGAGCTTTGACCTTTAAGCAAACACATATAAAAAAAAATAATAATTAAGACTACAGCAGACAAAACACCATTTGAGCTCATAATAAATGGTTCTATGCCTTCAATTGCCTTTGGTTGCCTGCTTAAACTTTTAAAAAGTCCACCATACAGGACCTTTACCAGACAGTTTTCATATTGTCACATTTGCCTTTCCCCAGTTCATTAATGCATAACCTTGAAGTCTGTTTTAAGATAGAAATGACTATTACTAAATACAGAATTGCAAATCTATCCTCCGAAGTACCTTATATGTAGCGTAGGTTTGGCCCAGGAGTAATTCCTTCAGAACTTTATAAGGCTTAGAATTTATTATCATTAAGTAATAATATTGATGAGAACATTACCCCTTTGTGATGTTTTATGTTTATTGCCTATAAAAGATAAAATATAGTGTAAAGGGAGGTAAAATACTATTTTGTAAAGCAGTGGTTAGATTTATGCTTAGGTCCATTGACAGATTAATCTCTGGGTCATAAAGATGGGAGTACCTTCCATATTTTTCATTTTATGTGCATGTACAACATGCTGTTCTTTGTTATAGGCCAGCCCATTGGGACTTCATTGAATACTGGGTCACTTTTTTGGCAATTGAAATAAGGCTATGGGATGGGTTTGCTTTATTGCTTTGTACTTTTCTTAAAGTAAGTGTCTGGATATTTAGCAAATTTGAAATTGTTCAATAAATGACTGTCAAAAAGCAAAGTGTGGAGGGGGGGCAGGATCACTGCAACAATGCATTCAAGCATGATATTGAAGATGTGTATTAACAAAACATAATAAAGGTTAAAAGCAACCCAAGCCTCATAAAGGAACTATATTTTTATATTCAGTAGAAACTTTAATATAAAATGAGACAGATGTTTAGATAACACATATCTTTGTCCAATTTGTGCTGGAACATGCAGTTTTTGAACTTGCAGATCACTGGAAAAGCTAGGGCTCAGAAAATCTTTCACTGTAAATATCCATTGTTTTACACTGTCAATCAAACCATGGCTAGTTTTACTATATATAGGTTATGATATAACAATGTTAAAGGTATTTGTGATACGAGTAGCTGACTGAATCTAGCACTATACTTAGTACTTTATTTAACGATATCAATCAGACTAGTTTAAATTATAGTACAGTATACAGTGTGTAAATGGTTTAGTTACACACAGGGGATTTTAAATAAGTAAATCTAGTAATTTCTTAAACATTTTAAGTAATAAAAATTGTGTAGACATGTAGGCATCCCCTTCTCAACCAAACAGCAATTTGACGGTCCACCACGTTTCTCTATCTCTGGTGTAGACGTCCTGTAATACAATTTGACAATGCACCACGTTTCCCCATCTCTGGTGTAGATGTACTATGTAATACATGTTTTTTTTTTGTTTAGTTTTGTTTTTTTTTAGCATGTAAGCTCTCTCAACAATAATTATAATAAAGAACTTTTGTTCTTTCTGTTATAATCAGTTAGAATGAAATACTCCCCTCCCTAATCCCTTCCCTGTTTTCACTTTCAGAACCCCTGCTTCAAGTCAATTCAGCAATACCTGTGACAATAATCATTGAAATACATGGCAAGAATATTTCAGTGTCTCATCATCTGAATTAGCAGTTTCTCCCTTAAGAAACGTCAGCAATCTTTTCGTTAAAGTTTACAGTTGGCTTGTATAACCAATGGAAGTTATAATTAGTGGTGTGTTGATACATATTTTCAAAAGCCATCAATATCGGTTGCTAAGTGATGACAAATGTAAAAAGCCAGGAAGAAACTCTTTAATTCTGCTTTTAAGACCAGCATCCTAAAGTACTGTAATCTGCCCTAATCTCATGGACCACTGAATGAAATGAATTACACGATTCTTAATCTATGTCATTAATTAAGTGATATGTTTCTTGTAAACCTCCATTATAACTGAAAATGAAGTTCAAGGCAATTATCGCAAAATGTAATCTGTGAACTGAAATAAAGCTTAGTCAGAACATATCATTAAAATTGAAATCTATCTCCTAAATTAGTTATTAATCTCCCCTTTGAATTAACTGGCAGAACGATGTACTTGCTTTTCTATTGACGGATACTAGCTGTACTTAAGCATTGCTATTCCTTTATGCTAGATTATTTGAAACAGGGTCTATTTTAATGACTGGTAAAAGGACAGATCTGCCCTAAATCTCTTCAGCTGTATTTTATAGCTTGTACAGAAGACCAGGGTCAATAATGAATCCTAGTGGAAAACACCAGCAGATTACTATGGAGTGTGGTGGTTCAAAATCTGAAAAAAATAAAAATCATGCTGTACATAGTTATCAAGATCATACTGTTATCAGTGGAGCTGGAGCAGGGCCTGGATGCTGGATAGCCCTTAGGCTAGGTATATCTCAGAGAACAGCTACCAAATAAAAATTTCAAAGCACAGCTGTCAATCTGTAAACAGTGGGCTGCCGCTCCACGTGCACAGTAGAAAGTTTCGGTTCTGTTTGCAAAACAGCTTGGCTAATAGCTGCGATTGTATAAAGCCAGAATTCTTTCACAGTTTTGTGTATACCAGCCCCAGATGAAACAGAGCTGTCTGGCTCTTGTGAATTTTATGTGAAGTATCCCATTGAAGGGTGTTAATAGGCATGAAAAGACTGCCAGCTACACTGGAAACATGTAGAGTACAACCAAATACTCCCAAGCTGTTTAAACATACACCATGTTTAATGAGCACAAACACACAGAAGTCTAAGGTTAGTCTGTATACTTATAACCTTATCTTTTAAATTAAAAAAAAAATAAAATAAACATTTATTCTGCTATTTTGGTTTTGGGTTTTCTTAAGCTAAACTCATTTGAGGTAACATTGTTTATGTGTTATTATTGTATGGCTCTTTAAGAATATCTGTGATCTAATGGGAAATTCTACTGGCTAAAATAGAAGACTTGCTCCATCCTCTCACCAGGGACCTGCTTGTGAGTTTCAGTTCCCTTTGTGAACAGACCCTTCAATGAAGGACCACAGGAGAAAATATTTAATAAATCACAGATCCACACCAAACCCCCTGAATATACTGCATATGGTAATTAAGCTCTCACCCCTGCTACTGCCACCTCTTTTACCCCTAGGGCAGGTTGGCAGAGCAGTGAAGGGAGCCTGGCTCTAAGCTAGTCATGCTGCACTGTACTGTACTGCAGCATGTCTCTTGATAATTAGAGAGCTGGTGTCTTTGGTGCTGTCATTCCCTCTCCTTTCATGAGAATCATACTGGAAAAATAAAAGACAGATTGTTTGGGTGTTGATTCCTTTTCCATTTTTCTCTTTTAAAGACTCAAAGAATGACTGTCTTCTTATCTTATTGGAAATATAATCTTTCCCATCTGTTAGCAGACAGGGGGTGACTGATCAGCTGAGGTAACTCTCCTCCTTCCTTCATCGTCCTCGCCAGGAAAATGCTTTTTCTTCTATTTAAAACCAGGATTAATCATTCATTTTTCTTTCATTTTACTTTTGCTTACTGTTTTCTAGCTTAATGTCTAAGTAAAACCCTTGTTCTTTTGAAGGACATTTTAACATAAATTGTGTGATTTTGAAATACTTCTTTAGTCTTTTACAATGGGTATCAATCTTGATACAGTATACTGCATAGTATATTCGTCTGTCTTGTGCAAGATTTTTTGTCATCTACAAATCAGTATGATCAGAAGATATTCAGGATTTGCTTGTGGTACAGTAGAGGCCTACCCTATGTAAGAGAGACTGATCACAGCACAATGCGGCTCTGCTTCTCAACAAATAGGCCTGGTTTGAGAAGCTGTGATTATATTCCTCTCCTCCTCGCACACATGCTGCTGTGCAGTTTAACAGCCCAGCAGCATTTTCAGCTCTGGGCTGAACTTCGTGCTGTTCCTAATACTGCTGGCAATGCATGTACCCTCTTCAGCTTAAGAGAGTCTTACAAGGACTCTGGTCTCTATTGTAACTATTTTCTTACTGCCGGGTGGAAAGGTAGCCAGCCTGCCTGCATGTCTAACTTTACCCATGTTTCCGCATCCAACGCTATTATAAATATTTTTTTAGGCAGGGTTTTTTTGGGGCTCTGATATACAGGCATTGGTCTGATTTGCGAAGGAGCTATTGTTTCAGATTGCACTAAACAGTAAAAATCAAACTATTAAGGGAAATCTTTCAATATCCACATACTGAAAATGTAGCCTTATTTTGGGTTGCTCATATTCATTGTGAGCTACAAACATCAAGTAGCAAGCCATTTCTACTCCTGATTAAAGCACAGTATGCATCTTCAGCAGTAGCTTCCAACCTGCTTGTGAGAGGGTAGGGGTTACCTTTATAAGAGCTCCCTGCTAACTTTCTGAAAGGTCACTTATCTAGTCATCCTTCTCCTAGTGCCACGTCTTGAGGGCTCAGCAGTGCTGCTCCAGCGCTGCTGGTCTAGTGCCTGGAAACACGGAAAGAAGGGGGTGGTTGGCTTGTATGAGACATGTGGCTCCAAGCCAATGTACTAATCATGATTGCCTCTGAAGTGGCTCTAATCATCTGTGTGAGGCTTTACCAGCTCTTATGTTGTTTATACAAGCTGGCAGCTCAGCGCGCGGTGTGTACAAGATATTTGTAATCATAATTTTCTGAGAACAGATTAAGACAAACAATACAGGAGTCTGCATATTAATGTGCACATTACAGTCATAAACAAACCTTTAGCACTGGAGATCTGGTTTGCCAGCTGTGGTTGCTATACAGTGAGGGAGTCTAGATAGACTTAACATTGGTCCCCGGGGACACTGTTGAAACTTCAAGAAGCCTGTACTGTTCTTTACAGAAACATACACCGTCCTAATAAATGTCAGTTATTATAATAATAATAATAATAATATATTACCACCACTCTAAGCCTTCATACAATGTAAAGCTGTTGGTTATTACTTTTTAGATTATTTTTTTAAAAACTGACCCAGGTGTTCTATTAACAGAACTGAAATGCCAAAGCACCTTCAGCCTAACCTCAGATGAGCAGCACCAATGATTGCATTACGCTGTGCTTTGTATTTTTCCTCTTCATGCTATGACTACAGCTCGGCACAAACCAGATTCCAAGAATAAAACTCCTAGTGATGGTGACCTACACTTCCATGCCGAAGAGAAGAAATTAGCAAAACAGACACTCAAGCATGATCTCAGTGTCAGCTTGAAACTGTGCAGGGGACTGTGAACAAAATCTTAAACATCTATAGATTCTTTCTAGAGTAAGGTGAATTTATTATTTAGACAAAACCCGAAACCAACCCAAACCTACTTGTAATAGGTACAGTGAGCGGATCTTGGATGTACAAAAATGCTCTGGGTATGAATGACTATACTAGCTGGGTATTAACTACCTATATGTGTTTTACAAAGTAACTACTCAAACATAACAAATGCAAAATAATGATGATGATAAAAAAATAAAATGAATGACGTGAACCAAACTGAATATAATAAGGCTGTAATTCAATCAAGGGTTTGGTGATAAACCTCAAGAGTTCTAGTGGTTTGCCACCAGAAACCTTTGATGTACAGTTGTTAAGTATTGTAATTGTTATAATACACGGCAACATAATCTAAGAACAGAACTCGTAGAATAACAATTAATAATTGTTAAGAACAGCATTAAAACAAATGTCAGAATTGGGTTATTCTTTTTGGTCTTAATTGCCAAACATTCACCACTGGAATTCAAATTCTATATGTTGAGTGTGTTGACAGACTGTCATGAATTATGGGTAATTACTAAATGAATGTTGTAATTTATTTTCATTTTTGTTAAGTGCACATGTTATTCAGTCTTCTTCCAACTCAGCTTCAAATCTGGATGCCATTGTTCTTTATCGTAACACACCAGTGGCTTGACCACGCTGTTTTGTCATGTTTAAAATGTTTTTAGTTTATAAAATATTTTTAAAGATCCATTTCTATGGCAGACTGTTGGCTGTGTATGCAAAACTATATCTACTGCTAGAGACTGGAGCAGAACAGGAGAAGAGCTTGGAAAGGGAAAGGTAGTTAGCTTGTTGTAAAAGGTCTTATAAATATGAATCAGCCATGCCTTTTAGGAGCCTCAGGGATAAGCCCAGCTTTACAATTTTTTTTTTAAATAAATAAATAAATAACAATTGCTATACTCATCCGTGGTAAATTAAAAAAAAAAAATCATATCATATATAATTTGATAAGTGTTCAAATGATATAGTGATATAAAATCACAACGTACTGTAAATCGCAGCCTATCATAGATAACACTATATCAGAATTCAATATACAGAGGCATTTGTAGGCATTCTAAATGTAAGAAGACAATTGGAAATGGAACCTTAATGCATTCCTTTCCTCTGGAATACATCTCTGTTCCACTTGCTGGCAACACAACCCAACCCCCCTCCCGATGACATTAAACCTTTGGAGATTCTATATTCTCTCTGATCATTTTGTTGTTGGTTCATCTTAATTAACCCTAAGGCAGCTGAGAAAAGTTCAAGGCTTTGATGAGGGGAAAAGCTCAGGGAAAAAAAATGGTTTGTTTCTGTTTTCTGACTCTCTTTTCACCCCCTATCATATTCCACTATGTCTGAATTGTAATTCGTTGCTAAAGAACACTTCAAAAGAGAGGGGTACTTGTGTCTTGGAAGAGATTCATCTCTCTGCCTTCTCTGGCTGCCTTATAGCAAACCTGGCTTGAAATGTCCAGGCTCCCTCAGGTGGCTTTGGATATGCAAATCAGGCTGGGAATAGCACATGAGATGATGATCATAGCCTACAGCTCCCATGCAGAAAGGGGAGAGATTTGTCTTTTTTTTTACCTTTGGCTGCTGGGGAAATGGTCTTTTTCTACTCTTGTTGACAACACAAAGCAAATTTAAAAAATGCCACTGGCAGAAAACACTATTATGTTGCCTAAACCCCCCAAAAATAAGATGTTCCAATGCAATTATTTTGTTAACCACTTCACTGCTTCTGTCTCTTCTCGTTTGATAGTGCTGAGCGGCAGAAGCAGTTTAAACAATGCTTCCACTACCAATCCAAGCCTGGGTTCAGCCCTCTATCTCATTTCTGGCTCATTTCAATTTATTTAGAACTACAGGTATCAAGAAAAAGTTGAATACCATAACCTAAATCCTCTGTAAAAAAGCAAGTGTGACAAAAGGACTGATGGACAGACTGAAAGGCTTCTTTATATGTACCTAGATTCTTCAACTTGTCATAGGAAAGTACTAACCAAGTTTTAATTCCGACTGGGGAAGCAGTTCTTTAGATATAAAAATGTAAGCATGACATATGCATCTCCTCATATCCCAGATTCTGATAATCTCAATAATGCTAAAGGACGTCCTTCCAAAATTTAATCACAAATCAGTAAGTGGCTCTCTGGGTGTATGTTAAAGATTAGAATAGATCTAAAAGAGTCTTCTTTAAGCCTTTTTATTTAACAGATAATATTGCATGACCAAGGTATAAGAAGTCAGGTTAAGTAGTCTCTTGATTATAAAACGTGATTATAAAAAAGATATATGTATAAAAAATGCTTACAACTTTTTTTTTTTTTTTAACAAAGGCTGACAGTGTAACCTATTCCACTGGGGCTACTACAATAGTATAGCTAGTGCTAGCTCATAGTGTACAGTATTGTCCTACTACAATTGCAGCTGCAAAGGGGATGTATGAGAAAATATTATTGTGCATACTTCTCTATGAGCTGACACTAATGCATCTATTAAAATCAATACTTGTACTTTGCAGTTTTATTTTATTAAAGGATCCAAAAATAGAATATTTTACAAAACATAACAGATAAATCTGGTGTTTATCCTACACTGTTTACTATACAATATAAAACCTCATTTCATTTTAACTGGTTAAGTTAAGTTAAGTTAAGAATTCAATTATATATATATATATATCGTATATATTTAATAATATATAATATATAATAGATTAGTATATATATATATATATATATATATATATATATATATATATATATATATATATATATTTACTTGAGCTGGTAAAAAAAAAAAACCCTTTGGGTGATTTCAAGATGTATATTTTTACTACAGTCAGGTATTTTTTCCTTTTCTTTTGTTTCTGTACCTTGGTGTCATCTCAAGTACACCATTAAAGGAAATGCAGTAATAATTAGTGTAGAATGTGAATGTACTGTTACCTCAATGAATTTTCTTGTGGTACCACTTTGATCAAAGCTATGCCCGAAGGAAGAAATACAGTCTGTTGTTAATAGACAAAAACCAACGCCATGTCTCAAAGTTTGCTCTCTTTATCTAAATGTTAGAAGTTTGTAGCCCTGTGTAAGCACAGTTTTTCAAAATGGGGGCATCAGAACCATAGAAACAAAATGTCAAAAAAGTATGTGACAATTGGGAACCTATATTGGTTATGCTGTGCTTTTTTTTCAACTAATTGGAAAAGAGTATTCTTGAACCTCTTCCTTTAGTACAGTCTTTGGAGCATCATTTAAATTCATGTATAAGTTCTAATAAACTACAGAAACCCCCCCCCTCCACGTTGATTTGTGCCTATTAAGAGTACCCATTACAAGAGCTCTGGTTAACACATGCTGCACTGTGCATTACGGCTTTACTAAAACCAAGGCAGGTAAATGGGTTACAAGTGGTGGACAAGGATACCTGTGGATCAGCTCAGAGATCAGGCTCTCTGGTATGTTGGCAGTCAGATTCAAGGGTAAAAGATTGGGTCACACTGGAACTATATTTTATTTCTACCACTGCCTGGCTCACTAAATTCTGTTCCCCCTATGGAGGATATAACAGCATTGCCAGCCTCTTAGCACCAGTGTGAAAGTATCCTTTAAACACACAGCAGTGGGAATGACATTGTTCACGCTGGTGTTGGATGTAATAAATAGAGCCGTGGTGTGATGAAGTAATAGCATTGAGGTGGTTGCCGCTGTGCTGTAAGATCGTTTACTGGAGCTGTCTTTTTACTTGAACACTGTTTCAGCAGTGAATTAACAGCATGGTGCCTGTGTACTGTTCTATTTGATTGGTTTGTTTTTGGTTCTAACATTTAGTAACTTAATTACTACTGAATTATGACTTTTTATCATAAGTTTAGGGCCAGAGTTTTACAGATATTCTGAGAAATTAATCTGTTTCTGATTTTTCACACCCTTCCTGATGTTACATATTTTCCCTTTATTTAATCAATTAGTTCTATTTGTACTTTCCTTTATTTATTCAGTTTGCACTTGTAACCTTTGTTTGGTCTGCTTCCATTTTTGGAAAATTGTTTTGATATCTATATATATATTTCTTAAAAATGTCTTTAAGTTATTTTATAAAGGAATGTTGTCAAATAATGTGAAGCATGTAAAGTAACATTTAGTGTATATACCCACGAAGACCATTAATTGTACATATCAGCTAATAAGGAATGTCCATACCAAGTACCATCACAACTGGGGAACTGTGTGTAAGTGTTGTTATGTATGATAACATGTCCCCCTGGATAGCCACATGTGCCAATGTTAGACGATGGATCATTTTGTTTCTGAAACAGCAACTGAAAATGCGTCTTTTTTTTCAGCTGGAAAGAAGTTATTAAGAAATGCTTAAGGGTTTTTTTCAATCTCTCTCTCTTTTTTTTTTTTTTTACAATCATGCAAATGAGCATGTAAACTGAGAAACCAAGGTCTGGCGTTTTACATGTGTGTCCCTTCCCGCCTACTGCACTGTTTAATCAGGCTATTCTTTTTCTTCTGCATTGTGAGCTCTGGTTCCTGGGAATATGCAAACTTTATTAGACACCTTGTGCTTTCATGCTCAGCTTGGCTTTATGTCAGAGAACTGAGAATCAGGTACATTTAGAAAAGGCCTGAGGGGGGAGCCAGGCAGGAGAAGCTTCTGCTGATAATCTAGGCTGACAATCTCCTGATGCCATCCCTTCATTATAAATATTGTTAAAGGAGAGCAGACCTCCGTGGGCCTGTACAGAACTGAACATATCAAAAAGAGAGGCTTTGATATCTGTTCCTCAGTAGTTATCCCTGTAATAATGACAGCAACATTGACAGGTCGCTTTCATTTGATTGTCTTCTGTGGGAAGTTTCTCTACAATTAGCATCAATATTTAATCTTTCCGTCTGAGTTCATGTTACCACGATTGCGCTAATGCTGTAAGGATTCTGAACTGTCAGTATTACCAGAAAGTATTGTATCTTTGTAAAGTGTACATTTACATTTGTTAAACATGTAGATACATTAAGTGCACAACTCCCCCATGCAATACACGGCAAGCAGAGAATGTGGGCAACTGAAAACAAAGCCCTTTTCTCTACTGCAGTGGGACACCAAGCATCAATATTTCACTAACTTCAGACACTGACACATGTAAACTTTTATATCTTTTGTTCTTAAGACATCTACATGTTCTTTTATTGTTAATGATATGAATCTTATAATACAATAAATATGTCCTATTTAAAAAAAAAAAAAGTTTATATAGTTAATATAGCACTTATTATCAAGTCCATTTGTTGTTTGATATTGCAATTTCCTTCACAGCAAGAGCTCTATTGATAATGTCAGCTGTTGTAAAACTGGATTAGTAAGTGCAGGTGTGGGATAAAATCAATTCTTCACTTATGGAAAACCTTAAAAAGTACAACAGTAAAAAGTTTGAATCAAAAGCAGTAACCGTTTCTGGTTGTCATTGATGGCATGGGCAAATATACTCATATCGAAAATTTGATTTACAGTACTAACAACCTGTCATTTTGTAATTTATTTATTTTTTGTTATTTTATCAATGTGTAATTTTATTTTGAAAAACTGTGTGTGACGTTTTCCATACATTTCCTCCAGTTTGTATTTATTTTCAAAGCACTTGTTATTTTTACAAAACTATAATAAAAAAAAATTAAAAAGTAAACAAATGAAATGCCTATATAGCACAAATTATTTCTCAGTTTTGTAACAAATTGTACATGTCAAAGTTTGTGTAATATTTATATATATATATATATATATATATATATATATATATATATATATATATATATATATATATAATCAGGATGTTATGCATTGTGTGAATTGTTGATTTTGTGTTTTCCATCTTGTAAATGAGAAGTTGAATCTCAAGGGTTACTATTGGCATGGTATAATAAGTTATAGAACAAAAACAAACAGGATGATAATTATTGCATTCCAGAATATACTGTCTATTATTTCCACTTATGCATGCTAAATAGCAATCAACTTTAGGACAGGCAGGCATTAACTATAGAATTAACACTGGATAAGGAAGCTTAAATAAAACATTTGCAAGCCCATGACCGCTTACTGTACTAGTTACACAAAACAGAATAAATACTGAGTATATTTCTGAACATGTTCTTTTGCTGGTTTCTTTTCCCATTCTATTTAAAACCATTAATAGATTTTCTATACAGAACCGTAGTGTATTCATGTATAGATGACAGCTGGAATAGAAAAGACGATACAACATGGTTTTAATTCAGTGATCCAAATATATGTAATGCAGTTACATATAATATAATGAAACTGGGGAACTAGCTTTGGTGTTGTCAAGTTATGTCAGTGTCTGTCAATGTTGCTACACTACTTTAGTTGATTTCATCAAAGCTTATGTGTGTGGATCTTCAAACAGGAGTAGCTTGGCATGTATGCACTAATTATGTATAATCCTGAATTCTCCTGGGAAATGCTGTTTTTTTCCCCCCAACTTGACATGTAAAGTACAGTAATTACCTGGTATTTTTTTTTAACCCATGTTAATAAACCATCAAATGTGAACACTACAGAAAAATGATACAGGCCACTGTCAAATTCCACTGTCAGTAAAGAGATATGGAAGGTCATAAATACCTACTGGTATAAATCATGATTAATGGAATTTTTATTTTAATATTGAACAACATGGATCAAAAGATCTGACAAAGATCAGTTGAGCTTAGAATTCATACGTGTCAAATGAAGTAGAATGTATGCAAAACCAGAACCACTGTTTGATTTATGCATGTTCTCATGCTCAATTTGGATTTCTTGGATAATCCGCTACTCAAAAATGTTACTGTTTCTGACATCAGTCCAAAATATACATAATTTTTTTTTTTTTTTTAACTACTTAAAAAAATTATAATATTGTTCAAAAGAGATATTTTGTTTTATGCTCTAAACAATAACTTCAAGAATAAAACACAAAAAAATTCTACCCTTACTTCTCCTGTACTACTTAATAATGTTATTATCTGGGATAGGTGCTTTAATTCAGCTTTTATTATTAAGCCTGTTCCCACAATGTCAGTATAATAGTGTTAGCTATTTTTAAAAAAGCATTGTAGATCTGATGGTTACATATTATCTGAAAAAAGTATTAAGTATTTATAGTATTAGTCCCCATTACATCAATTTGCCTCCCAGACAGTCCAGTAAAGCCCCTGGGGTACATTACCACAGAATAGTTATCCCTGCAAATTAAGCCATCATAGTTTTCTATCAAGGCCAATCAGGTTGTGCAAATGGTTTATTAAAGCTGAAGATACTTTCCTCAGATGATAGCTGAAGATTTTGATCAGTTTTGACTAGCCCATTCTTTAATACATCCATTGAATAATATGTTATGGGACTGTCTTCTCAATGCTCTTTATAGACTTAGGTCACCCCATGAGTTATTATTACATTCTAAGAATATGCAAATTGAAATAATCTGAAGGTGTGTGTGTGTTTTTTGATGGAGGAATATGAATCACAGGAGAGATGGCACTTTTTTTAAATTTTGCTGATGAATGCAATGCTTCAGTGGCATGAAAGATTGGTGCTGTTGCATAATGAAGCCCCTTGTTTTATCTGCAGGCCAAGTATTGCAGACACCAATGGGCTATACCTCTCATGGCTGTGGCAGTGTGCAATTGTTCAACAACACTGGACCATCTTTCAATCAACTGCCTTGTTATTTAATAATGGTTGTTTACAAAAAGAACATTGAAGGGCAAAAGTCAATCTATACAAATCTGGCTTCTGTGTGTTGTAGAGGCTTTGGGTTTCATATTTAATGGCAGTATAGCACTGCTGTCGTGGTTTAACACCCATACTCACAAAAATGACACTTTCGTTATGTATTTATTACCTTTTGATGAGGTATTTACACATTATCATATCTGCTCTGGTCAGTGATCCAGGGTCATACTTTGTAATGACTACAGCTAAATTGGGTTGAGTCTATACAGAGGGGGTTATGACAACAGCAATTAAATATTTGTTTCATGTTTCAGAAAAGTTATTTTACCTCAGAGAATGCTTTAAAAATTCCTTCGTATTTCAGATTACCACAAGCACAGGATTATCATTTAACTAAATTCCAACCTTTTATCAATAAATAAATAAATAAATAAAATAATGTAGAAAACACCAGGACAATCAATAACTTTGACACATGTTTTGGCTGTAATGCACATTATACAATCCATAGCTTTTTAATGCAGCAAATACAATATGCCTTTTGTAGGTAATAAAAAAAAAAGGCCTGTACAAGTGTTTTAATGCTTCCGTTAGTTAAATATTTTTTCTGTGATTGCTCATCTGTTAAATGGTAGTTTAATTGCTCTTTGTGGTTTAATTGTGGTTTAATTATTTTATAGCTGTGATTATGAATACTGTCTGCTAGTGGCAGTATAACCCTCATTGAACTTTCCTCTGTTTAAAACATATGTATTTATATTGTTGGAGGAAAATATTACCAGACAGGTAAAAAAAAAAAAAACCTTGAGAAGCATTATGTGGCATTATATGAAATTGCCACATTTGGTAGTTTTTTTCTTATATCAGAACTTGATTTTTGTGTTACTTGTACAGTAATTCAACAACATTGTATATATATATATATATATTATATATCTATATATATATATATATATAGATATATATATATATATATCTAATATATATATAGAGAGAGAGAGAGAGAGAGAGAGAGAGAGAGAGAGAGAGAGAGAGAGAGAGAGAGATATAGAATAACATTCGAATTTGATGGTTTTTCATGGTGCATGTGAATTTTCGTAAACCTATTTCCACACAGTCAAGCCACACTTTTGTAGGAAACAAATATATAAATCACCATGGAATAAAAAGTAACTGGAAACACAAACTGGGCCAGATTTACTTCTATATTAAACAAGGCAAGGGGGGGGTAGCTGTGGAGTGTATTCCTTCTTGATGAACCTTTGTAAGCAATGCATTGTTTAGAGTAATGGGCTCCATTCATTATTAGCCCAGTTGATTTTCATTTACTCTTGGCTCTAACAATTAACTGGAGCAGCTGTGAAGGTGATGAAGGGGCTGGGACGCTCAGAGGTCAGACACTGTTGTAAGTGATAAATTAAAAACTATTATCAGTGGTGAAAGTGTCTCTTTACACTTGTCACCAACAAACAATGGAGCTACATTTTTGGAAATCGGCTAACCAACTGAACCTGAAACGCAGTGCCCCTTTTCAGCTTCTGTGATCCTTCCCTAAAAATGCTTATTTACTTATTTCTTTGTGCAGATTTTACTAGAACAGAAGCCAACGAATGCATTCACAAACACAAATGAGAACTTATAACAACACCGAATCACAATAGCTCTGGTGTTGGTTTATCTAGTCTGGTTTGGGCTTTGCTGAAACCTGAGTCTCAGCTGGTTGTGCAATGGAAACATGCTATTATGATTTGGAACTTAATGTAGATACTGTCTTCTACTTTCTATCTGGCTAGGTCAGTAAGATAGCATTTTTAACAGAAGTGCAGTCGCCTGATTTATGAAGGCTTGACCTATTTCAGATGTGTACATCTATTTTGAAAATGGACTCCCACACAACTAACACAAATATCTTAACAAAACATGGTACAAACTTTGACCTGGGATCTCAGCACATTAGGTGTATTGTTCTTTCCCCTTTACAATACTTGTTATTCATTCATGACTAATTGTTGAGTAATTGTCACTTACAAAAGCCTGTATACCTCAGATATCTGTGAGTGATTCAATCCCCAAGCTGCTTTTCCACACAGCTGTCTCCAGTGTTCTTGCTGCAAAGCATGAGGTTCCAAAATATAGTCTGTGTAACGCTTGAATCTCACCGTTTTACAATAGAAATTGACTCATTATATGCTCACCCTATGCCTCCCACTGTGGACAGTAAACTTGGCTGACACACCCACCCAGAACTAAACACATATTGATATTATAGAGCAAACTAATGTATTATCGTGCTGTTCATTTGTGCTCACATAGCCACCTCAGTACTATTAGTCATCCAGAGAGTGACAAACACAATTACACTCAAGTGCTAATAGAGTGGAAGGGCAAAACTGCCTGACCTCGGCATCCTGGGTCGATTTAAATGTTTGGTGTCTCATTGAATTAGTATCACAGTGTGAAAGACAAAGCTCCTGCTAACGTAAATGAGCTTGGACATGCAATCCTGCTGATTGTGCTGATATAATTAGAATAATATTCCTCACAGCATTAATAACAAGGAAGGGAAATAAATAACCAAGAGATAACTTAATGGCTGCATGCTAAAAGGCCCCTGCTAAATATGGCAAGGCCAGCGGTTTACTGTTTACTCACGGGCCGCTGATAATTTGATTATTGATGTTGTTTTCCCTGTTAGAGGTGAATTTGCAAACAAAAAGAGCCTGCATTCTAACACTTTTAATTTTTTTTTTATTTAATGCACAAGGAATGTGTACATTTTTGTGTGCAATGTTTGGAAGCACTAATATACCCTTTCATGTCCAGTACAGAATGGGAAACTTTCTTTTTAGATCAACCATAGTAAACAAAAACAAAACAAAAAGATGCTAATTATATATAGTTGTGTGCTATACATTGTACTGTATGTCTAACAGACACACTTAACTATTTTAAACACAAGTAACAATGTGTAACAGAGGACAGGTTAAAGAATGCATTTTCAAGCAGTCAAGTTTCAAATATGGAAATTGTCTTGGGCTAGGTTTCATAGACAACAGTTGAAAGGAAACCTCCACTCTTCTGAGAGCTTCCTAGGACAGAATTAGGCCAGCACTCAGTCTTAATCAGGACAAGGGGTAAGCCTAGAGCAGCTAGGAAGTAACAACAATATCATTACTGAAGTGATGAAAAGACAATGAGAACACATTGCAGTGAAATGGCAAACAAAGCACCATTGTGCAGGATTGTACAACACAAGCAGCCTGTGCCCCAGATTCAATATGTATACATGACATCACAGGAGAGCCGGGAGTCGTGCACGTGGTATGCTAGTTGTTTTCTTTTCATCTATTCCCATTTAGAAATGATGACCCTCCGCTTTCTGGTGATATTTTGAATATGATTTTACTGATGGAGAGTATCTACCAATATCCATCTACCTGACTTGTTTCCAATTAGGTTTTGATAGTTTCCAGTGCTACAGTCAATTGTGATATTATTCATACTTAGGATCTTTTTACTTCCAGTCCTCAGTAAACAGCCTCGCTTTATAGCTATATGCATGTAGACACAAATAAAATATATAAGTGTGGTCCTCATTCACAAAGCTTAAAGTCATGAGTTATTAAGAATATTTTCTTATGGCTCACTCACAATTGTGTATGAAGAAAACTATTCTAGACTATGAAAGACACCAATGACATCTTGTTCGAATAACAAACTGGGGCTGTTGGTGGTTTTATCTGCAATTGGATATTATGCAAAAGACCATGATCACCTGTTTGAATCGCTTTTTTGTATAATTGCTTTTTTCAAATTAATTTACCAACGGTCAATGACATTATAATTTATTCACAGCCCACAGATTTAAGACCTGCCTGTCACATCCTTCACATTGGATGCTTACTAGGTAACTTCCACCATCAGTGCGAGCTGGAGAGAGTGAGTTCTACCAGCCCACAATCCTTACTGGGGCTGGCAGAGTCCCAATGGAAATTCAACAGAAATTGTCATCACTTTCAAGTCAGGAAAGTGGCATTTGTAATATTATTGTACGACATACAGAAAATATGGATTACATACAATATTTAGACATAAAGTAATACTTGATAATTTTGCAGATCCAAACAAATGAAAACCACAATAACAAAAAATTGCACCAAATAAAGCTTATCTTGAAGCCCTGGTTTAGCTACACATAAAAATAAATGTAAATGAGCCTAGAAATGAAGTGAAAACATGCAGTTAGTCATGTAGGTTCCTATTACTGTACATATTGGTAGACAAAGTTGGTAATAAATGAATAAAAGCAATATATTTTTGTGTAAATATATTGTCTGTACAGAGCACTAATCATTCAGTGAGAACATGTGAGCAATATTAATCACATATTCCAACTTCCAAAATTTGAGCAATTTTGTAACACAAAAATCTCATAAAATGCAAGGACATACTGACAATAAAACTGTAAGACATAGTGCTACTTCAAAAAAAAAAAATAAAAAAAAAAGCAACTTTTGTTATACATAGCCTCTGTTTACAGGTGCATACCAGCATGAGTATTCAGAAGCTGTCTTTGTGTGTTGTGTAGATCCATCAGAAGCTGTAATTGTGGGCTGCTTGTAAAGAAGTTGAGACTTGCAACAAAAGACTGTTGCCTAGCACTGTCAAAGAGAAGTCAGTCTTCTTTCACAAGAGCAAGGAATTACAAAACATAAATGTGCTTTTTTAATATTATTCTTGTGGTTGGTACTTAAAAACAGAAACAAAATAAAAGATTATTGTTGCTTAAACAATTAAAGATAAAAATATACATTTGAATCTCTTTACATGTGGTTGCATTCTTTATAAAACAAACAAACATATATTGTTAAATTGTTCAAAATTCTATGTTTTATTTTGTCTCTGACACACAAACAGCAAAAGTTACAAAACACATGCTTATGATTTTGTACATATTAGATCGTTCAAACCTTTTGAGTATTACATTTTCTGTTCATCTACCTTGGTGTCCGTGCTGCATTAAACACAAGCAACAATGTCTGCCTAGATGTATTGTAGAGAATAGATTGTTACATGTTTTAGAAGCTGTGCCTTATTTCACTTTCATTCTGCTGCCTTGAGAAGGTATCCCTTAGGATCACAGATGCTATTTTTAATACATCAACACAATACAAATTGCAGCAATTAAATATATTGACTGGAAACAGAAAAACAAATATCAAATAATATTTCCACCTTGCAAATAGGAAACAAATAGGTCTGCAGTCAATATGAGTGCCCTACACTTCAGTCTTGCTTGTACCTCTTATTGTTTCTAAGAACTGGAAGTGATGCAGAGAGACTTTAAAACGATAACACTTGCTGCTCATCACCCAGTTAACACCATCCCAACTGTCAAGCATGGTGGTGGCAACGTCATGTTATGGGATGCTTCTCTTCAGCAGGAACAAGGAAACTTGTCAGGATAGAAGGGAGAATGGATGGTGCAAAGTACAGGCGACTCCTTGAGGAAAACCTGTTTAAGTCAGCCAAAACTCTGAAACCAGGGAGGAAATTCACATTTCAGCAGGACAATGACCCAAAGCACAAAGCCAAAGCCACACTGGAGTGGTTGAACAAGAAGAGAATTAATGTTCTTGAGTGGCCCATTCAAAGTCCTGTCTTGAATCCAATCGAAAATTTATGGTGAGACTTGAAGATTGCAGTCCATCGACGATGCCCAACAAACTTATCAGAACTGGAGCAATTTTCCTGTGAAGAATGGGCAAAAATGTCATCATCCTACTGTGCAAAGCTAATAGAGACCTATCCAAAAAGACTCATAGCAGTAATTGATGCAAAAGGTGCTTCTACCAAGTACTGACTTAAGGGGTTGAATACTTATGCAACCAGTAAATTTCATTTAACCTCCTCCTCATATAACAGTGTTCGGTTTAACCACTTGTGGCAGAGCAAAGCTCTGCCCTTTTAAATTGGCAGGGATGGGGTTAACTTCCCCTGCCTGCCTGGGTTTATTATGTTCAGGTGGCTGGGGTTGATTAGTTGATTAGGTTGATTAACGATCAATCAGCGCCCAGCCACCTGATATAAAAGGAGGCCTCAGCTTCTCATTTGGGAGAAGGGAGCTGAGGAAGCAGGTTGGTGTTTGTTTTGTGGTTTTTTGAATTTTTTTTTTTTTTTTTTTTTTTGCAGTTCAAAAAAATAACTGTTTTATTATAAATAAACAAAAATAAAGTGCACAAGGGCAAAATAACAGATACTCAAACACAAATAAAGCAAAAATAAAACTCACAAAAATAAAGTTTCCAGGCTGGGCAATGCCTTCACTGGATTTAGAAAATTCAAAAAACCACAAAACAAACACCAACCTGCTTCCTCAGCTCCCTTCTCCCAAATGAGAAGCTGAGGCCTCCTTTTATATCAGGTGGCTGGGCGCTGATTGATCGTTAATCAACCTAATCAACTAATCAACCCCAGCCACCTGAACATAATAAACCCAGGCAGGCAGGGGAAGTTAACCCCATCCCTGCCAATTTAAAAAGGGCAGAGCTTTGCTCTGCCACACCACTACACAAAAATTTGTTTGGAAAACTGTGCATACATTATTTGTAATTCAGAAAAATGTGACATTATTGGTAGGGGGTCAATACATCAGCAAACCACTATGTGTGTGTGTGTGTGTATATATATATATATATATATATATATATATATATATATATATATGTGTGTGTGTGTGTGTGTGTGTGTGTGTGTGTGTGCGTGTGTGTGTGTGTGGGTGTTGATCCAATAATATTCCATGGAATAGAGCCCTCATCTTATCACTATGCACCGTTATAATGGGTTGCATGTATAATGTATAGAACTGCACGTCCCCGTGTTAATTTTGCCGGGAGCACTGTTTATTTCTGCTTTGTACTTTGTTTAAAGCCAGTTGTTGACGACTCTTGAGCATGTCAAACTATCACCGCTAATAATTGCTTAAGGAGTTGGAACTTTTGCAAATGTTGGTTCCAGCGCAAAACCCATTCTTCTAACCCTCTCCAGAACTCTTTCAGATGAATTTTTGATTCCTCCCCTTTTTTCTTAACAAAGATTCTTCTGTAATTCAAAGCAATAGCTGTGAGTGAAATAATAAAAAAGAATACTGTAGCGCGCCGTTCCGAACAGGCCTGGTCTTATTAATCGAATGCGGAAAAATTGTCAAGCAGGGCTTTTTTTCTTTTTTTTTTGATTAGTGCTTTTTTTTTGTTCTTGAATCATGAAACAACAAACTCGTTGAATTTGAATATGCTATGACCTGTGTTTAATGTGGTAGAAGATGAAACAATACCAGTACGGCCCAAGGCGGTACCTATACAGTATCTGTGGGTCAATTCCATTTTTCTTTAGATCGCTGCAGTGCCACTCAACTCGAGCTGCCAGTTGATTAAGCCTAATTAGGAAGCCTGTCACTTTCCCATTGAGTGAAAAGGAAGACAAGCACATTGCGATCACCTTCCGTCAGGATCGGACATGTGTTAAAAAATGATCGCTGTAGGCTACAAGAATTATTTTGAACAACATGAAAGGTTGAGAAAAGATGTGGCACCACTGAAGAAATGGCTTACTTTAGGGGATGCAGAGCAGAACAATCCTGCTAAACTCAACGTGAAGGCAGATGGAACAGTTTCCTGTCATCCAGTTTGAATTCTGTAGTAATGGAACCTTCAAAAAAAAGAACACTTTTTCTAAATAGAAAGTGTTTTGCCATCTGGGATAAATGACAGCTGGATTGTTTTTTTTAGAGCCTTTTACAGTTTTGGGTGATTCCCTAGTGCTGTAAACTGCTTTAAAAATGATTACATTATAAGTCAAACCTATAGTGGTACAATGCTTTTAGGGAAGAATTGATTACGATTTTCCCCCAGTCTGAAGTTTGCACTCTGGAAAATGTAATGTTTCATAAAAAAAATAAAATAAAAAACTACTACTATAAAGCTACTCCCAAGCAGAACATTGTAATTATTTAAATGACAGCTTGTAAAACGTGATTTTATTGGTTTGCTGCTGATGGAATGAACGGGGTTGATTTTAAATCCCTTTAAATTCAGGTCCCTGTGGTAGATGAGATGGAAACAAAGCGTTAGACACGTTTAAAGTGAAATTACAAAAAAACGGGTATTTTAAATGTATGCTGTGGGAGAGTAAATACATTATAGAAAAACTATAGAGAGAATATCAGGCTTTATTGTCACTCTGAAAACTAATGGCATGGTTTAGGATTCAGTATAATATTACAACTGATTTAAGACACTTTTTTAAACTTTCCTTTTATTAACATATAAATGTCTAATTATGGGGGAGGTGGGGGGGGGGGGTTAAAAATTAAAATTGTGTGTATGGGGGGGGGGGGGGGGGGGGGTTGGGGCTGTAGCATAAAACTGGATTCAGTTTAGAGATATGCATAATTTGTACGATTTATACATGCCACTAAATCAGAAACTGTGTCACTACTAATTGCACAAAACTGCAAGACTTCCCTTTATTTAATTTTTTTTAGAAAACTAAATTGTTGCTATGGTGACTATTTGCTCAGTCCTGTTTAGATATTCCCCATTCCTCAGTCCCTCTCCTCCTCTTCATAATGAGCATGCTCCAAAAAAAAAGTGTCCTTTTTTTAGCAGCAAAGATGTTAGCTTTAATATTGGTATCTCCTGAGGGAGCACACAGCAGTGTTGTGGCATTGCGCATACACAAGCCTTTTCAGTCGTTATATTAAAGGCCATTAAATATGAATGTGCATTTCATTGTGTGCGAAGTGTCAATAGGATATTTGCCTATTAACAAAGAACATACAAATATTTAAAGCAACAAAACAGATGTCTGGTTTTAATGTCGTGACCCATACTTCATCGCCTCAAAGCCAGGGCTGGGATCATTCCACTAAAAGGCTACAGGATATGCAAAGGTTTAGCGCCGCCCCTTTTTTAAAAGTTTTCTAAGTGTTATTAAGAAAATAAATACATGAAATAAATAATACAATGCAGACATACATATGAGAAAGGGACTCGAACCATGGACTGTAGTCAACTTTTTAATGAAAGTACAGCTATGGCCAAAAGTTTTGCATTTCCATGAATTTTAGGATTGAAACATAATTTAAAAAAAAAAAGGTTAGATTTCGAAATATCACATTTTTCAGTTTTTGCCCATTCTGCATTAAGTATATGGAAAACTACACAGCGGTATGCAATTCAATATGTTAACGTAACATTATTCAGCAGGTTTCATTTGACTTCATGAAACAGAATGAGTTGAAAATGAAACTTTTGGTAAGACCTGTATAAATCACTTGGGTATATGCGAATACAATCTGCATAGGAGTTTCCAGGTTTTCTTATTCAATGTGCGAACTGGTCCCTAGGTTATGATTCAGTGAATTTGGCACAATCAATGCATGTCTAAGAGTCAGATTCTCAAAGCTTTTTATTCAAAATACACAATCTGTAACTGAAAGCAAAAATGGCAATACAATTCTGACCCAAACAAGAAACCTATTACAACTATTCCTAGCCCCAAAACACCTCAGTTCTTACATTTCAGTTTGGAAAATGTTCTTTAGATAACTATTGCTTCCGTTCTTCAGACCTGAAAAATAAAAATACAAATAAATAGATAAATAAATGAATATGTTTGTGATGATTCAAGTAAAGGGCTATGAGAATCAAGTCTCGATTGTAAACAGTAAGGTTTAGTTTACTACAGTTAGTGTGCAAGTGGAAGTGTGTGAATGTAGGATAATGCAGAGACTACTGTATAGAATTTAGCTTTCTATATATTTTAGAAATATATCACTTGAAATGTCCAAAATATAAGCAAGTTCCTTTTGGATGGATCCCAGTTTTCAAGCAGAAACATGTCTGGTTTTGCCTTATGCTGTAAAGCAATATCCCAGGGCAGAATGTATTGGAATTTAGAGAACCACATGAGCAATTTTGAATATGAGTGAATACAAAAAAGAAAAAAAACACAGTGAAATGACAGCATTATTGACAAGCATTCTCACAATTTGTTTCTCCAAAAAAGAAAACAGCTATTCCATGGTAACGTATTGAAGCACGAGCACATTAGAGACAAATAACAATTTTAACACACATTAATACAACTAAAAACACCCAGAAACAGGCAGATTTCCATAAAAAAAAGCATGTGCTCATAAGGGCAGCATAACTAGATACTTAATGGCAGTGCTTTCAGCCATGTGCCATCTCACTGTCACTGCCATACTACATGTCATTGCATAAGGCTGGCAAGTTAAGGTACAATAATTGCAATCCCTTGGAATATACATATGCAGTGATTTATTTTAAATCTGATGCACCCATAGTTACCTTAAAGGCAAAACAGCAAGGTCCTGTAGGACTCCCAGACACTAGGCCTATGCTTTCCTCTGTAATCTACACCACGATGAACACAAAGACAAGTTTCTGGATCTCACAGTGTGCATCCTGCTTAAACAAATTCAAATCAAACCAATAAATCAACTGACGCTAACAGACTATAAAGGTGGCCACCAGTACTCCTTAAAGTCTGAATCATTACAATTGTTTTATTTTTCACAAATAACCATTTACTTCAATGTGTGGAACACTACGGTCATGATGGCACAAATAAAACATAGTTTATACATCTTTACAATGGCATTTAGATGTTGATATATTTAATTGTAAATATGTTAAGAATTAACAATGAATGTGATTCATGATCTACAGCCACCACTGTATAAAAGAATGGTTGCATTTTTTAAAATACTTCCCAAATGAATTAGAGTTACTTGTATCTGTGGCATTGATACTCATATGACACCTGATTGATATACGAGATGTTTACTTGCGCTTCTGACCTTATCTGCTTGCTTAAGACTTGGCCATTTTAAGGGAAAACTATGATACCATGTTATATTTCAGCGCAGGATAAAAAATATCCCCTGAACCAGTCTAATAGAGCTGCCATTTTTTTACATACATATATAATTATTTTGTTTTTAGAAAAGCCCTTAGCTATTCTATACCCAAACCTCCAACAAGTACATATATCCCTTTATTAGTAGAGTAGCGTGAATGTGAGGAATGTGAAAATCTTTGTGATCTGTTTTTATTTTCATATTTGTTCAGTTTGTATCGTTTATTATTTGTGCTTTTTTTTTTTGACAACCAGTCGAGAGATAATGTGTTGATCTTTTTTGGATTTTTTTTTGGCATCAATCAAACAATTGCATTTTGCACTGTCACATAGACAAAAATGAAATCGCATAAACTGAGCACTGTATTCTGAATGTTAAGGTGCTGTAGAAAATATTCAAAACTGTGCTTGTCTAGCCAGGAGGCACGTGTTCTATCTAGAGAATAAGCAACACGCCAATGATTAGAAAAATGTGAAAGCTCCTAATGTATTGCGGTAACTACCATGCAAATGAAATGGTGTAAACTGCATGAGTATCCCCAATTAATCTAGCAAATGTTCCATTGCTTTATGTTGCAGATCCATGTTACTGGTAATATCAATAGATGAATACCTCTGTTCCAGAGCAGTGCAGTGATTTAGGCCTGGGTTAATTAAACATTTACATACATGTGCTGAAAAACGTATTGTACTCCAAGGTAATTTATACCATCAATATGCACTTTAATCAGAAACTGCAGGAGGGGCATATGTTTGCTTGTAACATGGTAATTGGCACCATGCTGGCTCTTAGCTGTGGTGTTTTGCTGGACTGAGTGGGACAGAGTACAGTATTTTATAATATTTCAATCAGGGCTAGTGGTTAGTAACACAACATTTCTCAGAGGTTTGTCATCCCTCCACAAACATCAGAGAGAAATTAGCATGAAGACATGAATATGACCCCCTCACAAAGCACATCAAACTATATTCAAAACAGTGCATAGCCCCCCCATGTGCAAAGTAACCACCCACAGAAAAAACACGACACACATATATTTTAATAAGCTGTTAAATTAACAGGTCAGATCATTCCATTTGAATTGATATGTTTTTGGTATAATATGTAGATAACCCAAATTTTGGCAGACACACACTTTGTTAACTGCATAACATTTGTCACCCTTTTATTATTATTATTATTATTTTTAATCATAGTATGTATTAAATGAAATCAAAAGCTTTTAATAATATTTTGGAGTTGGAATAGTACTGTGTTTACATCCAGTTCATTCATTTCTGCAAGGTATTGAAACCTATATCACAGTCGAATGTATATTCATCTTCAGTAGATTACAGGGATAGTGTCTGAGAAAAAGAAGTGCACTTACTCAAGTTATTTCTTCAAGGTAGCTGACATGCGCTCAGGACTACACAAAGATAAATCAGTGATGAAGGGTAACATATCTTTAGACATCTCTGCATTTACATGTTATTCCACTAGAGGGACCATACCATTGCTAATATGCCAGGCTTAATATGAATTAACAACAAAAAATTGTTCTAACTGCTGGATTTAATAGAATAGCTGTGTTTACAGATCATACACTAACCAGGTCTCAATTAAATTAGGCAGGTGGAACGAGTGGAAACCTATACATTATAATCACGCTATTAACAAAGTAATACAAATATTTATTTACAAAATACTGTTTGGGTGCTCTCTGTGGTTATAAAAATGTTGAGAATGGGGAATAAAAAACTACTACAGCTTTCTAAACTGAATAGACATGACTTTTTCCTTGAAATATCCAGTACAGTTTTACAGTACCTGTAATACAAACACATCGCATGCCAGGAATTTGAAGTTAGCAATGACGTGCTGTGACCTAGATTCTGATACCCTGAAGAGCTTGAGCGAAGGAATGCCTGTACCAAGTTTCATTACAGCTGGATGAGCAGCTCTCGAGTTAAAAGCACAAATGACATGAGCAGATATTGATCTCTGCAGGGAATAATAAGATAAACAGTTTCCAGGATTTGCTTGAAACATTTCTAATTTTCACTGATTGCACAAAGTGGACATTTAAAATGTCACTTTTATGTGATGAGTACCAGTAGATGTAGCAGTATGCATTTTTAGTGTCATTGTCAGGTAAGTACATTTTAAAATGACCTAGTAACGTGATTTACAAATAAATAAATAAATAAATAAAAATAATATTATACACAATAATCTCTCTCTCTCTCTCTCTCTCTCTCTCTCTCTCTCTCTCTCTCTCTCTCTCTCTCTCTCTCTCTCTCTCTATATATATATATATATATATATATAGATATAGATATATAGATAGATATATATAGGCACGATTATTCAATACAGAGTACTTCATTTTCTTGTATTCTAATAAGCATGTATATTCTGAATACATTAAAATACAATGATGCAACCTTACCACAATTAAATGCTGTATACTGTGGACAGTACCGAACTGTGGATGTGTGGTAGGCTTTCTTGATGTAGATGTATTGCTGTTTACTGTAATGAATAAGCTGTTAATTGGTGTGGATTTTGAGGCACCAAGAGCCATTTTTAACATGCAATTTGTCTTGTGAGAAAAGTCATCCGCATGCACACATCACAAGCACCACTACAGCTGCGAGAGACTTAAGTTTGACTTAACCTTGAAACTTTGTTGCAAAAATAGACTAATCAGGAAGGAACTTGGGAATTACAGCAGGAAGATATGAACAGCAGAAAGAAAATATACCACAAAACTTCAACAATGTGGAGCTCAGGTGTTAAGAGTTAATCAGAAGGAGCTACAGTTCTGCTGGGTTCTGAGGAACGGATTTGCAAGCAAATGCAAAATGTTCTTTCAATGACACTTAAGCCCCTGGAATTCTTTCTGAAAATTAGATATACTGTTGTACCGAATCTGAGCAACATGTTCTGTTTTTAATTGTATGTCCACTGTTATGTATTCACAGAACTCATGTAATGAATACATATTTCATTTTTGGCTGAAATCATACTGTTCTTATATGAATTAATAAAAAAAAATGTTCTTGGTCACATAGGTTAACTAATATATGTTCCTATATGCAAGATCACTGTTTTATAAAATCTACAAATATCCCTTACAAAAAAATTGAATCATAAAAAATAATTTCTGCTGTACGTCATATGCAATGATTCCATATACACTGCAGTCCATTTATAAGAATCACTGATATAAGAATCAAATGCATATAGTGATCAAAACCACTGGGACCAAATCATTCCTATACTGTAGCAGGTTTTATTTTGGCTCAAAAAGCTAAGTACTATTTAAAGAAATATCTCACAATATAAAATTTCCAAGCTATCTGTAAGAAAAATGGTGTCTGTAAACCAGCTACACAATCCTGCATTGTAGGTGTCATACCTGCTTACAGCTGTTCGATTTTACCATATTGCAGTTTTGTCCCATTAGGGCCTCAAGAAGGCTGTGGGATTCATTTTTCAGTCTTTATTAATTATACAAAAAATATGAGCACTCCTGAAAAGTTTTGGGAACTTGTGTTTACCTTTTCATATGTTACACACATATACTACATGTATGACAGAAAGCAGAAAACATATTTAAACCTAAAACAAATTATATCCCCAATGAGTGAAATTATTTATGAAAACAAAGGTAGGCTGTTTACTATAGGATACCTTAAAATAATTAAAATGTACTATATTTTTTTTCTCTTTATAATTATATTTATACTGTTATCAGCTCTGACAGCAATTTCTCCTTCAGTATAATGTACACTTGCTATTGTTTTGGCCTCTGCTCTATCAGGATTACTGTTTTTACTAATTCCTCAGTTGTGGAAATGAAGTTTTCATTTTTTACGTGGTTTTCAAGGTTTTACTGTCTTGGATTCTGGTTAAAGATCACCACCATGCGTCAGGAAACAGTTTGGGAGGAAGTTATACATTTAGTTTCATGCAGTACTTTCATAATTAGGACATGCTTCAGCATTTCTCTTTTCCTTGGATATTTACTCTGGAAGAACGCTAGTGTTCTCTGGCTGTCGATGACTATTAAAAAGTAAAAAAGGCTAAATAATTTAACCTATGGGATTATTATTCCTAATGTAAACTATACACATGGCAGAGAAAAAATAAGACAAGCGTTGTAATGGGAAATTCAAGTTCTGAGGGCCTTTGCCTCCGGACTATCCCTGATGCAGATGGCATCTTTATTCTTCCATACAGTTCCATGGAGTCTATTCAGTTTTTCGATTCAATTAACACTTTCCATGCAGAAACAAGACCTATTCTTCACAACTGAAGGGCTGCTCACAGTCCTGGTCTCTCTTTTAAGTATACCAGTTCATCACTGGACCATTAACCTTTTCAGTGTCTATATCAAGAGCCCTCTTCATTTTACAGCAAACCATGACATGAGATGTCAAAATGCCTTATATTGGTAAAAGGACTCTGTCTTTTTCTGGTCGTGTGGAGTTTTTCTTGATATTGTTGGTAAATATAATCCTGTGTCCAGTGGCCAGTATTATTTTAGTCAAGATCTGTGAAAACTGACAGTTAAATGGGCTTGCCCATACATTAGTTCTTCTAACCCATTCCAGGCAGAAGACAACTTTGCCAACAATAAAACGGTTAAAAATTGCGACAATACAATTAGAGTTGTTTTTCATCCTCCTGCATAAGCCTTTCAGCTCCCCGCTCTATTGGGAAAAGTGTCACCAGAAAGAATGCCTTTTACAAGAAAATGTATCTTCCGTTCCGACTGGCCTCATTAGCCTTGGACGGCAACCAGCCTAGCGGAAAGTCAACCCACGAAGAAATCACACATCCTCCTTATATGCAAACAATCAATTCACTGAACAGGGCAGACCTGGCACCGTGGATAGGGCATGCAAAACAATGAGGGGGGGGTTAAACCCTGCCACAGTACTTTACAGTATCAGGGAATACAGCTTAATTTTATTAGCCACTTATATTTTAAGAGTAATCCACAAACTACTTCACCACTTCACCAACCCCCTCCCACTACCCTTCAACACCCCCCAGCACAATCATGGCACCACTGCAGATATAACTATTGAGAGCAGTACAGTATAGACTCACTGAAGAATACAATGCAGTTAGCAGTACAGTAAACCACACACACAAGAAACATGAACGTATTTACTGTTGAGTTAACCCTGAGATGGAACAAGTTAAAAAGCTTAATGTTTTCACTAACCTAATATTAGATTGATCAAACTCTACTGACAGTGATTAAATAGACTGACAAAGCAATCCGGAAAGAAGTTTTTTAAGTCTAAGGAGTGACCTTGTCAACCACTCAGAACTGCCTCTTTGCAAGTATATTGCAAGTGTCTTGTTTTTTTATATTTTTTGTTGTTTTTTTGCAGTTAATTGTGTGCATGTTGAGTTTCTGAGGAAGAAAAATAATGTTCTTAGTGAATATCCTTCTCATGACAGATAATTCACTTAATAAGAATCAATTAAAATGCTTTAGTATTTTATTGTACGGAACAACTCCTTGGGGAACAGCGAGATTGTGTTTTTAAACCATTCATTTTGTCTTATTGTCATACTGCTTTCTGTGTGCTAATTGTGAAACCCTCTGGGACAGAAGTGACATGAAATGACATCGGAGGCAGGCAGAAAATGAAAACAGCCGTTAGAATTTTCTTTTCTTTTTTCTTCCTCAAATTTCAAGTTTGACCTTTTTCCAAAAAGCGCCATAATGTATTGAGTGTTTGGGGTGTAAACTCTATACAAGGAGAAGGGATGTTTTTGACAAGATTAGAAGGATTCATAGACAGGCAATATGTGTTATATTTACCTTTTCCTCTCCGATGGTATCTTTTCTCTTAGCTCCAGGGAGCAAGTCGATGAAATATAATGACCTAGATTTAAAGAACATACAAATTGGGATAATGAACAATCACAAGTCCATAAAACATGCGCCTCACTTTATATCATAATCCACATATGTCGCAGAGGATTAAAAACTATTTGTAAAACAAAAAAATGTCTTCTCAATACTGGTACTGCATAGTTTTTTTTTTTTTTTAAATATCATGATATATGATTATAAACACTCATGCCAGTCTAGTAAGATTTAATACAAATATTTGTGTGCACTAAAACATAGACCTTCAAGCACGCCGAAAGAATTAACCCAAAAGCACTGTGCAAAATAGGATGATGTTATTTGTATCACCAACAACTCTAGCCTCCAGGTATAATTATATATAACTCAGCCAATAGGAAAATATTACTGATTCCATTGAATTACATAGTAACACAATACAACACTCTTTGTCTTGTTGCAATTATTTTATACCTTATCACCTAATACTATACATATTGTACAATACACCCCCACTTTCAGTGCCATGGTATAACTATAACAGCATTTGAGTTTAGAAGATAAACCTGCACCTGTGGTTTAAAGCCCACCATGAAACAGTTTTTCTAAATCAAGGTGGGTTGTACAGTACTATATAATGTTGTGCAAAGCAAATCCCTTAGTCAACATATGATATAAAAATGCATAGGTACAGTACTGCATTCCTAATCAATAAAAATCAGAAACAGTTCAAGTCCAGATTGTAGGTGTCGATAGCTATGTATTAAACAGTGCTGTAACCTAAAATAAACTGTTAGGCAGAGTGTAGTGCTCAGCATACTGTAATCCTCTCCTAAGCTGGAGCAAGCTGTTAGTTTGATAAAAATAAATAAATAAATAAAAATACATAAAGCTGATCATGCCAGTATTTTCACATTATTGTCAAAAACTCATTCTAAATCTTTGGATAAAATATGAAACTTTGATTAGCTCAGATAAGTCTTCAAGTGATTGCAATGCATTTTAAATGTTAAGTATGGTAAACATCTAAATTAAATGTAATCTAATGTGCTTGGCATAATTTATGAACTCTGATAAGTATTTAATGTTGCATGTTATGGTACTTATGCATTTATTACTTACTTAATTGCTTTTTTGCCCTTTGTTTTTTAAACAGCAGAGATTGCATATTAAATGGAGTTGACACCTCAGAAAGCAATGTGTTTACTGTGTTACATGTAGCAATATATAAAATTACAAAGGCATACTGTACATGGGGTGCATGGTCTATAAAGACATTCACACATGAAGTATAGCAGCCACTGACAGAGATCTGAGTTTGATGCAACCATCTTTAATTTCTTGGTATTGCAAAGCAATGATATCGCAATTCTGATTAAGGAGGTAGTTACTCTATTATATGTAATGTGGAGATAAACTATTTCTCAGCTGTAAAGTTGGATTATGTATTGTATGCAGTACAGGGTGATTGTAAATTAATTTGCCATCATTTTGGAGTTTTTTATTAGCTTAATTATTTCATACTTTTGGCAGGTTCGCTGTTTTGTACACTGCCGTATAATACAGCTCATTTAATCATAACATATCTGTGAGGAGTGTCTATACTGAAAGCTTTATATACCAAAATACAGTTTTATTTATAGAGCGCTTGGTTTTTCATTATTTATTTTTAAGTTCTAGTTTGGCAACATAGCAGGGGAGAACTTAATTATCGGAATGTATACTTTAATTCAATATTGTGTAAAGTAATACATTCAATTTCATATCTGCCTGATTGTCTGTAAATGTTATGTTGCTAAGCCCTGTGAGATTCACTGTAAATGTATCAATGGACATGTTAACAAAAAGCTGTGTCCCACATTGTGTCCGTTTAGCCCTCTTTTACTAGTCAAGTGGCTGGGGGTCATGACAGTAAAAGATAATTGATCCAAATCTTTTACAACAGAGATTCTTTCTTTCTTTGGTTGTTCTTGCCCCTGTTTCAGTGCGAATGCTCTGTTTCACTGTTACAAAACAATCCATTGGGATCTGGAAGGGACGCTATTCCTAAAGGATTTTGTGTCAGGTTAGGGGGGACTCTTACAATCTCAGTCGCTGTGCTACTGTCACACCTGCCTTAATTATGATTAATAAAGTACCTGTGAAGATTCCTTTCACTGAGTTTACTAGAAAAAAAAGCTTGCTAAATATTATCACAGCAGCATCTGCTGTGGGGTTTCATCTAAAACTGGGACTTCCATTCCGATGCTCAGTATGGTTTAATGAGTAAAAGCCTCGGAAATCTTGGGTTGGGAGCTCGGCTTTCTATTGCTATTCTGCTTTGTTCATTTAAGAGAATAGGTTTTTTTTCTGCATAATCCACTTCAAGCAGTCAATTGTAAGATCTAAATCAATACTAAGGTTTGAAAAAGATTTATTTTTGTCAATGATGAATGTCAATGATAGACCCCCTTGGATGTATTTGTTTCCCTTTCGATTATTAGGAAAACTTTTGTCCATTCTAACCAGCTGATTTCTCCATAGATGTGAATTTCTTTACATAGATGGGATCTCACAATAAGTGCTAAACAACTTTTTTTTCTTAAATTGCTTCACTGTCAGTCTTGGTGAATACTAACATAAGTAAATAGATCAAATGGTTTAATTTAAAATAATGAAGTGTTAGTCACAAGTGGCATACATAGCATCTGAGATCTTGAGAAACATGTCAATAGTCACAAGGAATAAACCTCATTATAGCAGATGACTTACCACGACTTGGTAATTATCTTCTGCAGCTCCTATATCCCAGCTGCCTTTGTAAATATAAACAGTTGCTGTGTCTCCCATTTAGTCCTTTGGTTTATATTAAATATACCTGTAATCCACGACTTGGTAATTATCTTCTGCAGCTCCTATATCCCAGCTGCCTTTGTAAATATAAACAGTTGCTGTGTCTCCCATAGTATATTATATATATATATATATATATATATATATATATATATATATATATATATATATATATATATATATATATATATATATATATATATATATATATATATGTGTGTGTGTGTGTATATATATATATATATATATATATATATATATATATATATATATATATATATATATATATCACACACACACATATATATATATATATATAGTCTTGTAGTAATGTTTTTAAATGTTTTTCTTGTGAACTTTTCATGTCCAGTTTTTGGTGCTGCTTTACTGAAGATAAACTCTGTTAAAGCCATGCTACATTTAACTGGGTTGTAATGGCTGGACCTGGCTCCTAACCAGGCCTATCCAATCTGAATATTTTCTGCATGCTAAACAGACCGTTGGAAGCCCCTTTCCTGAGGCTAGATTGTTATAAATGTTGTTTATGATCCTGCTATGACAACTGTGAAGGGCATGGCACAGAATTTATCACAGGATTATTCACCCAATGTCTGAATACGTTATGGGATTCTAAATGACCCTATATGATAATAGGGATCTAGCTTGTAGCAATAAGGAATTAATAAAACACTGTCTCTTTTCAATTGAGAGGTCTTCGGGCTTCATTGCACAGTCATATTTGCTTTGCCTTTAATTTGGTGATAAAACCTAGCTCTTGGTTTAAATAGTAGCAATGCAAAAGAAATAAAGTACTACTGTTAAAAATGAAGAAAAAAGAAAACTACAGCAGTAAACTACTGTACTTTTTTCTGTGGAAACCATTTTTCTATGTAGTCAGATTTCAGTATTGTTGATTTTCAATAGAGATGCAATACTAAATCGATTAATCAATTATTGATTACCTTGACCTTTATTTTGCATACCTCAATTAAAGATTCATTGATTGAATAATCGCCCTGGTGCCAGATTTGGAGCCTCATACTGTTACCTCACCACCCAATGGCATTTGAAAGCATTGTGAAGAGTCATTCTACATTGTTTAGCTTTTGCTTTTTAAAAATGAACTTTTTTTTTTTTAAATGCTTTTTGTTTTGAATATTATACTGTAGTGTTCTCAATTTATCGATTATTATTCAGTGTCTGATATTAAACTAAGAAATTAGTTCTGATTGAACTTAATATCCAATATTACCATCATCCATTTTGCATTTGCCTTTTTTCCTGTTTTTATTTCAGTTTAATTGGGTAACAGTATTTATAACTACAGGAGTCCTAAAGTGCAGCAGATTCAACACTGAAGGATCACCAAAGAGTGATGCTAATTCTAGTCTCCCACAGCCCACATACATTGAAGAAATACCCAGAGTGGCCACTTGTAGGCGCCACTGCAGGTGAGAGAGGGCTCTCCAAGCACTATACTGTAATGCTACCAATTTTAAAACTTTAATGAATAGATTAAACAAAATCTATTTTTTGTTATTTTACCACACATATGAAACGCATTTCATATTTAAATAAATACACATTTAGTAAACTATAAATTCAAAAGTCTCATAGTTTAAGCCTGAGGTTCTCAAATAGTTTGAAAAGATATTGCATAGGGACCATAATTAAAAACTGAGGAAGGGTCATAACTTATGAGGGGGTGTTGAATGATGTTTCTAATTGAGAGACAGGGGTTAATGTTTTTTCATACCAGATTGCAGTAGATTTGTAAAGGGAGCTCTGTGGCTGTATGTCAATATACATTGTGTTTTTTCCAACCACAGAACCCCCTTTATACGCAAACACCCCTCTGGTAGGTGTGCAACAAAATCTACAGTAACATCTCTGTCACATGTAAACTTCATTCAACAACCCCTTCAGTATGATATAAACAAGATCTTAGGAATACTTTTACAGTTTATTGTTATTTATTTTGGTGTGAATAGAGGAGTTATCACAATTTTCAGAGTACCTCCTAATAGATTGAGGGGTAAGGCTTTGGCAATGAAATAAAACATGACACAGAGTAAATTACCGTTTCCAATTTAAGCAGTTTTATTGCGTTTACAAACGTTTTATTTCATTTAAGTGTGTTTATGTAGGAGACTCAGAACCATGTACAGCAGGAAATATCAGCTGTGACATATACATGTTACATATTTAAGCATGCCTGCATTTACTCACAAACTAGTCAGATTTAATTTGAAGTTTATATATTTTTAAAACTATTTTTGTTTGAAAATGAACCACACACTGCATACAAAATATACTCCTCACTAGTCACAACATTATGGTTTTAGTTTGACTTCTGCACTCAAGGAAAATTATAATAATGAAAGACAAGGTTTATAAGTTTTCATGTCAAGATTTTATGCCTCGTTCTTTTAAAGGAAATGGGTGGAATTATTCTAATGTAATAGAATTGTGAGCTTGTATGAGTTCTGAATGAAGCACTTCAAGACAGGACTTCATAGGAAAACTACTCCACCCTTCATTATCCAATGGTATATGTTTTATGGCTATCAATAAAACATTTTAGTGTAAAATAAATTGCAGTCTTATTGAAGTCATGGCACTATATATGTCACAAAAGATGTATAGCTATTTTTTCCAATGCTGAGATATATTTTATCATAATTTGTGCGGTGAGAACTAGCCTTGTACACATCATTGCCCTTTCTTGCATTTAGACGTCGTCAGAGCTTTGGCCTTTTAAGAATGTTAAGTTGAACTTTTAGGAATTATGAGCTGTAAAGAGATTGTGTGGTCCAGTGGTTAAAGAAAGAGGCTTATAACCAAGAAGTCCCCAGTTCAAATCTCAACTCAGCTACCAACTCACTTTGACCCTGAGTAAGTCTCTTAACCTCCTTGTGCTCCTTCTTTCAAGAGAGTTGTTATTGGAAGTGACTTTGTAGCTGATACATAGCTCACACACCCCTAGTCTTGTATTTCATAAAGTGCTTTGTGATGGTGGTCCACTATGAAAGATGATTTGTAATACATTATAAAAGTTAATTTGTTGTGTGCCTATTATTAAAAGATTTTGCCTGTGACAGTTTGGGCAACTGTAGTTAATTGATTTATTGTATGTGATTTATAACTTTGAAAGTGATGTTCTATAATACAGTATTTACAGTAAATATATTGTTTTAAAATGTTTCAAAAGTTAATACCTATAACATATTCAGACTTTTTTTTTTGATATGGGTATCGCTTGATGAGAAAATATGTATCTAGATATCTAGATGTACAATGATACAAAATGTGCTTTTGTAAGTTTATCTGTTAAATGTTTTATAACTTAACTACACTGCTGGTAAATGTTTTATAACTTAACTACACTGCTGGTAAATGCTTTTACATTTTACAAAATATGTGTATAAAAAAGCATTAGTCTTGCAGTCAACTTGTAAAACTGCAGTTCTTTTAAACAGCTCTGTGTTGGAAAGCAGACACGCTTACTGAAAGCCCTGTTTCATTAGAACAGCAAGGTGACATTTTTCCATTTGGTAATTGGTGGTTTGCTGATTATATCAGATTTTTCTGCTGATCAAAGCAAACTCTCTGTCTGTTTATGTGATGCTGTCTATTTATGTGATGCTGTCTATTCAGATTAACTGTAATGTTCTTCAACCAAAGACGAGCCCCAGCCACTGTTGGTTGCAGAAAATGAAATTACACAAAAATGTTCCATTTAACGCCTTTACATTGACTTCATATATGTTTAGTCTACTCTGTCAGCTTTCTCCACCTGCTCATTATGTAATGTAATGCTTTTTTCATGTGGGTAGAGGTTGCCCTAGACACTTATTGATTTCCCAGTATAAAAATCAGGATTGAGTGTTAATTAGGACCTGTACAAAATAATGCGATGGGCCACCGTTTGCTGACGTTTCTGCCATGCTCACAATTAAGGTATGGTGGATAGGTGCGTTATCATCTTGAAAGTAGCCACTGTCAGTACAAGTGCAGCATTGTTGGGTGGACTTAACCCTCAATGATGTTGAAGTAAACTATAGCATTTGTTCAACCTTCCAGTGTAATCAAGGGACCCAATGAAGGGTATTAAAATAGGATCAAACCTGTCCAATACAAACTGATAGAGATGTACCCTTCATTTTTGTTTGTACCACTGTTTGTAGCTTATAAGATTCCTGTTAGAAAAAGAAAAAAAGACAATCTACTGTAAATTTGAGTACAAGCCAAAATCACATTAAAATAGTTTTTGTTTAGTAAAATGCCATTTTAATAAAGACTATGTTTTTTTTTTAAATCAAATATATTATCTGCATAATCAACACCATCTACATAATTTCCAGCAGTTGATTGAACAATTCCTGTTCTAGTTCTAAGGAACAGTGTACAGAAGTTTGTTTTCTAATGTCTGTGCCTATTAGCCAAGAAGTAATTAATCACATGCAGAGCCCAATTAAGCCATAAGCTATAATAAAATGAAATGTGGTGAGTTACATAGTGCATTTTAAATTATTATTATTATTATTATTATTATTATTATTATTATTATTATTATTATTATTATTATTATTTAACTTTGGCATTAAAAGTTGTTACATATTGTGTATAGTGTGTGATCATTTAAGTACAAAAAAACCTTCCTGAATTGTCCTTCCCTACGGAGTTCATATGTTGTGTAGTAGCCTGTGCTTTTACTAATATAGAAATACTGTATTTCTAAATACTTATTTACATGTTTTTGAATTCAGAGACTATGTTGTCTAATGACTAAGACGTAATTTTGACAGTTGGAGCGATGCACGATTCATTTGTTTTAAGGTTGTGCAAGTGACACATTTTATATGAAAATCTAGAAAAATGTGGTATGATGATGGTAGACCGACATCACAGTTTTAGAACATGATCCCTGATCTCATTAACACAGTTGTTGTCTTCATCTGTATTCTGTGATTCTATCAGTCCCGTTTGATTGCTGATATCATCAAATACAAAGTAACTGTTTTGTGGCCACAATTGGTTTAACTAAGTACTCATTTTATTCTCTGACATTTTTTGTGTAATTTGTTTCCAGAGCAGAACCTAATATTTAGTTATTTAGTTATCAATAATATATATATATATATATATATATATATATATATATATATATATATATATATATATATATATATATATATATATATATATAAAAGAAATAAAAAATGGATTTTAATTGAAATACAATGATTTGTCCAAAGCTTCTTGTGAGGTCTCCTTATTGTTTTGCTTATGACAAGGTATTTTTTTAAAATAAAAGTGATATTAAGTTGATACGTAATTATACTCCTACTTGTATTATGTATAAATACACCATGAAGACCCCCCCAGCATCACGAACAAGGAGAAAAGCTTAAATATTTATCCTTAAGTCACTCAAAGGAAGCTATTAGTTGTAAAATGTTTTACTTTCTGGGATTGCCACTTTGCTTTGGCTGCCATGAAAGACAATGGCGGGGCAAAGACCCCTGGGTCAAACATTTTGATTCAACACTCAAGCTCATAGAAGGACTCAGTAAGACCCAAATTACTTATGTGTCATTGCTGGACAATATTTTCTCCAAGAAAGCATTCCTAGTTTTGTTTATAGCTTGACCCTTGTCAGTGAATATGGAAATGAATGTTTGTATATTACATTTTGGGCAAAAAATAAATAAAATGGATTAAAACCAGTGTTGTTGGGATTTCATGCATGCTGTGATGTTGTTTTTGTTATACTTTGTGAGAAAAGTTTATAAAAGAAGGTTGTAAGTGAAGCCTGGGAGTTAGGAATGAACATGGTGGGGTGGACAGACCAGACTTCACATCTGAATGATGGCAAACTAAAAAAACACAATGCTTGCCCTCTGTGCACCATTGTAGGTGCTGAGTGAGAAAACATATAGAAACATTTATGGTTTTAATCTGTGCTTATTTCTTGCAATTGGAGCTTGTGAATAATTGTCATATAAGATATGACATTGTAGTAATATCCAACCCCTAACACATTTAGTAAAATTACATAAAAGGTTGGAAATACCAGGAGAAAGATAGCTGTGTGAGTTCATTCATAATGGTGGGGTGACTTGAGTCTGTTAAATTTCCTAAATGGTTAAACTAGCATTAAATATGTTTAAATGTTAACATATTGGGTATGTTTGTAACCAATCAGAAAACCCTATTGTAAGCAGCCCTCCATCACATGCACTGTGTATTTGTGATTAAGACTGTAGGTGTACATATCTTTGTATATGAAAAGGAGTGGTTTTAATAAAAGTGCTGATTTATTTTATTTAGTGTGTGTTGTACTGAATGTAAATATTTATCAAATAACATAACTTTTAGTAGATCAAGACCAATTTTAGCAGTGAATCTATTCATTTCTTAGTCAATTGATACACATTTTGAAGCGGCCCTTATCCCAAGGGTCATCACCCGCTGTAATTCCTAATGAACACAAGAGCAAACAAAAAAAGTCTCCCTGCTCCACAGTATCAGCAGATGTGTAATTGTGACAATGTGTGAGAAACTTACATTGAACTTTCAGGGTTATCTTGACTGCTTAACGCAGAATTGAAGATGCTTAACCAGAGTTTTTTGTGTTTGCAGTTGCAGTTCCCCCAACTTTTAAAAGTCAAGAGTTGAGTTGCCTTCCCTATCCTTCATTGTCAACATGCAGATCGCATAATTTTCACATAATGATGGTGATTGCTACTTTATTTTGTATAGCATTAGTAAAGGAAAACCATATTTAAAAATAAAAAAATCAGCTTTCTCAACTAGAACAGGCTTGAATTTGTCATTCATAACATTATAGTGCTACAAGTGCTGTAGTATCTTAATTGGCTCAGTGACACATTGACAAGAAAGTTTCAAGGGGAGGAAGCAAAAGTACTGGACTGCTTTCTTATACTCTACACAAAAGATTGAACTGTGATATGAGTGCTTGTAGTATATAGAGCATATAATAACATGGTGATTTCAAATTGAACATTACAGTGGGATACTCCTGCAGCTTTAAGGAAATGACTAAAATGCTATTGAATGCATTTGCAATAAACAGCATGTTTTTATTTTTAAATGACTTATATTGACAAGAGATTGCTGTCTTGCTGTGGAACAGTATACTGTAGGACATATTCACTAAGGAAATCAGTTTTGCCTTTACACTCAATTAAAATATACATATTTTATATATATACATATATATAGGCTTGTCCCTCATTGGGATGTGCTCAGCAGAAATGAAAAGGTCTTCTTCGCATTTTATTTGAACTATTAAAACCGTTTTTGCTGACACAAGCAGTAACTTGGGTATTTTTATTGTTGGTCACTGTCACAGTAACCAGCTCTCCATGCAGCAAATTAGCAGACTTTAACTTTGGCTCTAAATATCACACTAGTTGTTTGTCAGTGTGCAATATAAAAAAGGACCCAGTCCTTACCAGCAAAGCACATTTGGAATTGTTTAAGCAGGCCTCACAAGTCATGCATTTCAATTATTTGTTCAAAGCAGGCTGCAATTAAAAACTGCAAACACGCCTTTTGAATGCAAAGTCAGACAATTAAAAGTGTTTCATGAGTGCATTAGAGGAATAAGTTCTGAATTATCACTTTGAATACACAACCCTCCCTCCCCCCTGTTTTATCTCCTTTCCCTTTCACTATTTTGAGAGTGAGTAAGAGAGAGAGAGAAAGGGAGAAAAAAGAAAGAGAGAGAGAGGCCTTTTTGAAGTCTGAGGGGTTTTCAAGGAAAGAAGATTGAATCAGACTAATCTTCTACTTGTAGATTTGAATGTCTTTGGCTTCTTGAGAGAGATCATCCTTGTTGCCTCATAATAGCCCAGGTGCAAAGACAGTGCCCATGTCTAACTTGTTCACGACAGGGGGTGGTAAATCACTTTAAAGCACCCTCCTCTTTGAAGATGCATGCCATGCATGTCTATTTTGTGGTCACTCAGGCAAATGTTTACAACCCCACAGACAGCAGGCAAGGTGTGAGAAGCAATGAAGTTCTGGTCTGCTTAATTAAGGCTGATCCAACCAATGGTAGACTTTAGATGGTATCTAAGCATTACTCAGACACTATGGACTACAGACCCTATTCAGACATTTTTATGGATTTTCTATAGAATGTTCTCTTTTTAAAGATTATTTTGATGAATCCGATTCAGAGTTAATGAAACCTGTTTGAGAGAAGGTTAAGGTTCATTTTCACTTTTCATAGGATGGGCCAAGTTAAACTTTTCTAATAAAAATAGTAATTTAAATTAGCCTTTCAATTTTAGTTTTCTATTTTGTTATATTTTCTACTTTTTACTGGAGAAAAAAGTGTTAACTGCAACGTCAGTCTAATGTGAGCCATTATCTTAACAAGAGCACATAAAAAGCAGAAGAAAATATGCATTATGAAACAAACACCTAGACTACCCAGTCTAAAGGTGGTGACTCACATTTGTTTTTTGTCCTCACAAATTTGACAGTAACTGCTTGTATAGGTTAGTGAAACATGTCAAGAAAAATCATTAAAAAGAATGTTTATTTTTTAAATCAATCAATTTCAAGTATATATAACCCTCTCAAAGTTAAAGTCCCTTTAAGAATGCTACTTAAAGGAAAGAGCAATATTCTTTACCCATTAATAAAGTAGTGTTATTTGACAGAGATTTTTCATATCTCGTTGTTTTATGAGCTATGCTTCTGAGGGTACCTATATTTGTTTTAATTTTTATTTAATTATTGTTATCTAAAGTGCTTTCTGGTGACATTGCCATGAAAGACACTATATAAAACTAAAGTTGTTGTCAGTCCATAACGTGTTTAACAGGTATTTTTGCAGAGAATATACTGTACAAAATATAAGTATACAAAGAGAACGGAGCAGTGCACAGTGCAAACAGAATCATGGCTAATTGTTTCCATTTTAAACTAGAAAAGCTGTGCTATTTCCCCGAAGCTTTGTCATTAAATTTACATACAAATTCAGAAAAAAGGGCTCCACCCAACTATACAATTAGGTCTTGATGTATTCTTCAGAAACAGATTTGCACTTTTGACCCAGACTACTGTGCTAAAGGTTCTGAGATATAAGAAATGTATCCCTCATACTTTAAATTCACAAAACATGAAAGGTGTTCTATGAAATAGCTCATAAATCAGCCTCTCTGAGTTTACATTCTGACAGGTAACTGAAAGATATTTAATCACTAGGGTCTGAATGTTACCAAAGTTATGAAACATTTAACCCGGGTTTGTAGAACCAATCAATCAAAAGATCAAAGGGTGACGTCAAAGTAATGTTTAACTATATCAAGACAACCACCAGTACCTGTTTTGTCTAGTCTATCTACAGTGCCATCTAATGAAGCTAAAAGTAAATTAGAAGTCTATTGCGTGGCTCCATTGATGTGTCATTAAGGTGCCTGTTTCATAGCTGGGATGGTAACTGTGTGGTTCACTATTTGACATGTAGACCATGCATACCACTGTTTGTAATTTAGATGGATATTTACACTTGACAGCGGCTGGCTGTAATCACAGCAGTAATTTCCCCCCTCAGTTGTATGACAATTAGCCATGGGTTAAAACTCAGGGAGGTATTCATGCTGCTAGTGCTTGGGATGGAGAGCTTTTTATTGCCAATAAATTAGTGCTGTTTTCTTCTTCTCCCCTCCCCCCCTCCAGTTATTAACACCTTTCACTTCCCCCACACAGCCTTAGGGAGTCCCTCTCATACACCTGTTTATAGCTTCAAATGTGGTGTGTTTTACAGCTTATACAAAAAAATATAGATATAAAAAAAAAAATGACAGGCATTGGAAAACTTTTTAGGAAGAAGTTTAGCAACTTCCAGGTGATGTTGTAGCAGTAAAACAGAGGGTCGTTCAAGAAACATTTAGATTCTACCCTGGGGCTTTGTAATGATGAGTCAAACCGCCTCAACTTGTCTCATGTTCATATGTAAAATATCTTCTAGTCCAAAAGTTTTGAGTTGTTTTTTAATACCGCTAGGGACTTACCGTCCCAGCATTGTGTGCTTCCTGAAGGAGGTACTATCTGGGGACTGCAGTAAGCTACACTGTACCCCGTGCAGAATCTAGGGCCAACGCATACAATGTAGTTAAGCTAACAGAAAGTTGTGATGTACCTGTTTACCCTTAACTTACCACATTGTGTGCACGTCACATCAGATATTCTCTAGAATACAGATGGATCCCTAAAATATGAATGAAAATTGCAGTTCCCACCAGTATTTGTGTGATGCATGCTATTTATAATGTAATGTATTTGCTTGCTCAGTTGGGAAAAACATTCCTTAAGCCAAGGCCAGGACAGTTAACCTCCAGTTGTTTTTGACCAAGTGGTCTATTCAGAATGAAGGAGTTGTATAACAATAAAATGTAAAAGATCTTCCTGCCTCTACTAAACCAAGGTTTGTACAGGTGAAATGTGGTTTAAAATACTGGTTAGCTGTAGTTTAGTGACAAAAATATTACTGTAAGTTTAAATATACATAGTTTCATATATTGTGGGTTAATTGTACATAGATGAAATTACACAGACAAAGAAAATAAATCATTAAATAGAATTACACATAACTTGGAGAATATAATATTGAATAATTTCAACATTCCTAAATCTTTTAATTGAGCAATAATTTAAATAATTTTTGTCAACTGAAAAATAGATTTAAGACAAATATCTAACACTCCAGTTAAATGATGCCCTCTAAGTGACAGCCGTATACAGATTAATATGAAACCAGGGTGGTATCTACCAAGATTTAAATTAATTACTTGCTTCACATGAGAAAATGGATTGTTGAGGAACCCCCAGAAGTTACTTTCTTCACGAATCACCCTATGGACTTGTAAATGGCTTCAATATCACATGCTTTCCATTGGGACTAATTACACAAGGGACCCTAGCTTGAACACAAACCTGGGTAGCAGACTGAAATACCGAAATCTCAAAACAGCTATGGGGAGGTATCTGACTTAACATAAATTGGACCACTTGGGAATCAAGGACTGGATGAATGGAACCACAAGTTAAGATGGTTAAAGTAAATAGAAAGTTGTGGACCACTGTTAGAATAAGTAGAAAGTTTAGTTTTTAAAATAAAAAAATCTACTCAAAAGTTGTATGTTTGTAGTTTGGATACATTTTAGTTTTTTAGCTTAAAAATATATGCTTTGATATCAGACTTCTATCCTGTCTTGCTTATTTTCAACTTTTCCTTCCATTTCAAAAGCTGGATTGACTAAAAGTGCATTTGCTAAATGTTTTCATAGGCCTGTTATATGTACCATATATGAAACTGAAAACATTAATTCTGAAAGTAGGATTTGGTTTAGCCTTTTTTGATTGAAAACAAAACCCAAAATATATTTGATTAAAACCCATAATACATAAACCAAGGTAAAACTAATCAGGCCCTGTATATAAAGTTTTCTGCTCATCATTTTAATAGTTTCATAACTAGGGAAAGACCAGCAAGTTTGCTATGGTTTTACCTCAGATTTTGATTTATTGTGAAGTTATGGGTGAAAGAATTAATTAAAACATGTCACTCACTATAAATTAATACACAAATTAAAACAAGTAAGAAAAAAGCTATATTTCTGCAAATTGCCAATACTTCAAGTAAGACAATAGTAATACTGTATATATTGCTCAGAGAGAGAGAGAGAGAGAGAGAGAGAGAGAGAGAGAGAGAGAGAGAAAGCTTTTGAGATTATAACAGAAATCACAAGCTGAATCTGTGCCCATCTTCTATTTTAAACATTAGAATTGAGCATCCCTAGTGAATCTGGAACTGTACTGTTGCACTGCTTTTGAGATCCTTAAGCTTGAATAACAAAGCCAAACCATGGGAGTTAACGGCAAAGAGGGCAAAGCATTAGAGACATACCCTAGCTCCATGGAAGGGTTAAAACAAATTGGAAGTTGTTGTGAAAAGCTATTCATGCACTGTGAGATATTGAATCAATCCCAGGCTATGTGGGGGGATGTTTCTTTCTCAAAGGACAGTAGAGGGGGGAAAGAGTTACAGCTGAGCTCCACTACTTTCATGGGTGGAATATGCATCCATCTAGTCTGTGATCTGAAATCAAGTGTCCCTGAGCATGGGACGTAACTGCTAATTAACTTCACATTGAGTTTGCAAACAAAGACACAAAATAACAAAGTGGAGCCTCCAGTTGAACTATTTGTTACAATCTAAATTGAATGACAAAAGGAAAGCTACCCAATCTTGGTATTAACAGTAAATATAGATATTTTAGTGTTGGTCTCACTTAATCAGGCGGAGCCCACAAAGATGGCTAATCTATTCTATATTATAGTGAAACATGCTTTGTGTTTACATCCATTGTTTATAGCAGGTAAGAAATAATTTAACTGCTCCTACCTGCAAAAAAACTGTTTATAGCCCTTTTTATTTTACATTACCATGTTTGTTTGCTTCATAATATGGTGCTCCTTTTTGTATTTATCTGTATCAGTAGTATACAGTATATATCTAGTAAAGGAGCTGCTGTTCCTTTAAAAGTGAACACCTTTGAAATGCCGAGGGAAGAGTGCAGCTGCAAGCCCGGTAAGCTTTGTCCTGCCTGTGATAAGAGGATAATCAATAAGATCTCAGCAATCTGTTGATCTTGCTCGTAGCAGAATGTTACCTTTTGCCACCTTTGCTTCGAAAAGTAGCTTTGAAGTGTAGTGCAAGTGTTAGTTTACTGCTGTGTAAAAAGATAAGAATACTAGACAGGTGATAAATTAACTTGTTAGGCCACGGTTGCAGGGGAAATAGAAGGGTGCTAAAAATCCACATAACCTGTTATTAACCTAACACCTTTTAAACATAGCAAATAATAGCTAAAACCTTCCAACACCCAACACCACTGTGGCAAGTATATTAAGTGTTTCATTACAGGTCTGGTTTCTGTGGTGTAATACAGTTTTTTTTTTTTTTTATTCAGGTTAGTTTCAGGTCTGTTTGTATTCAAATGTTAATGTCTTGTTTGTAAGAAGACTCGAACCAACACTAAACAAACATGCCTTTTTGAGATTATGTTATTATGACTAATCAAATTCAGCTGTGGGTTTAACCTTCCCTCCCCCCCAAAAAAAGAATGACAACAAGTAGCATTTGTATAATGGTCCCCAGCTTTCCTGAGAATACCAATTTGGTATTTTTCTAACCCTGGGTGAACTCTAGCTGGAAGTTTAATCCATGTCAAGCGTTTTTGCCCAAATATACTCGTGTACACAGTATTAACGCTCATGTATTCCATTGACCCTTTCAATATCAACCTATTAATAACGTTGACTCAAAAGAATGATTTTTTGGCATGTTGAAGTTCCAAAGTGATGGATGATATTAAATGACAATATTCAGTGTTTGAAATTGTTTTTTAAAATCTAAAACATACTTTGAAACCCAGGGAAGGTGATGCATGTTAGGTGTTTGTTAGTGTAGTGGACTGCAGGCAGTAGAAACCTGCCGGTACACGTCAAGAGACAGGGATCACCTGGTGAGGGTGTCAGCTTTGATGCTTCTGGAGCTTCTGTCCTGGCTACACTTTGTCTTGTCAAGAGCTGGAGGCTGTGTCCTTGGGCACTTTGTATCTTTGGTGGAAAAATTGTATAATCTAATTAGCTTTGAGCTGTCCAGTCCAACAGTTACTCATAGATATACCATACTTTATTTCATTGTTATTGTATTCATATTTTGGTATCTAGTGATGTGATGCGCCATGCCATGTGGATTTCACTTGATAATTTTGTAATGTTAATAATGTACATGGATTTTTTTTCTAGGCGTTTTTTGATATGAGATTGTGCAGGATTCCATTCTCAGTAAATTGAACACCACTTCACAGTTATTGATTATTCTTCCAGTGATCCAACAGCCAGGAAATTTGACACAGAACAAGTGGTAAACCATTCCTCATTGAAATTCTTATACTGCAAAATATTACTTTCCAGAATCAAAAGACACATTTCCCATGAACAGTGTTGCTGTCATGTATAAGCCCAGTGAATGGCACTACCTTCAGGCAAGGTATGGTCACTTAATGTATTAGCTTTAGACCTTTAACACTCAATAGATAGTAACAGCTTTCGAAAGTTTCAGAAGAGCAATGAACCCTCAGAAGCGAAATGCATTGTTGTCTTCACAGTGCTATCAGAAGTCATGATAGCAGGTTGGTATGTAAGAGTTAAAGTTAATATAGGTTGATAATACAAAGTAGGGTTAAAGACATCCTTGCCGTTTTCATTATTACAACTTGTTCACAGACACTAAAACTGACATCTGAGGACTAAACCTTTAAAAAAATAAATAAATAAATAAACTTTATCTGAAGTCACAGAACTATGGTACAATACCTGCGTATATATTTCTGTTTGAAATCGGTTTTAATTTGAGCCCCCACAGTTTGAAAGTTTTAGTTTTGGGACTGCAAGTCAATACCAGTGGCTGCCTTCCCTCCTGTTTTATGTTAAAACTACCATTGTTTGAAATGTAAGGGAGACGAAATTGAAGTTTTCAACTGAATGACAATTTGCTAAGCTTCCTGCTGTGTTGTCTTCCCTGCTTAACCAAAGGCCTCGCAATTCTGCTGCTGTAGAGTGGGTACTCACTAAGTCTCTGTCACATAGACAATTTGAAGTCTGGTTTTACACTTGATGTAAAATGAAAAAAAAAAAAAAAGTTATTTTAACATCTTTAAAAACGAGACAAAACAAAAAGTAAATACATTAATGTTATTAGGTTGTTTTTTTTTCCCCCCTTTTCCACATCTGAGAAAGGGATGCTGTCCAAACTATTCATTTTTATGTTAACACTGCTCGTAACTTAGCAACGCACTGAAAAGCTCTATATGCATTGATTGCACACAATTGTCTTGACTTAGTTGAAGTGTTAAGTGAATAATCCCCCATGGTTGACCAGACGGTCACTGCTGATATCTGAGAGCTCTGAACAGCCAAACCTTGTTTACTTACCACTGGTTTTTATTTTACTAAAACAAATACGATTTACTACAGCTACTTCATTTGTACATATTGAGGAAGGGTTTCTGAAATATGCCTAATGGTGGGATATATTAAGCTGTAAACAGAAACCCGTAGTTATAATCATGTAAAATACATTGTTTGTAAATAGAATAAATAGATGTATCACGTGGTCATAGCATAATCTTTAGTTAACAGTGGCCTATAGAAATATCAAATTTAAAATCATAAACTTGCTGCACTCCATTCAAGAGAATCAGGACAGCGCCCCATAAGGGGGTTAGATTATTTCTAACTGCTAGAAAGGGTGAGTAGGCATTGTGGGATGATCACATTGGAGTTGCTATAGCTGGCCTCATCTTTTAAATTGTAACAGTTCCCTGACTTTATTTGTGTTCTTATCTATTCTCAGTTACTGATGTTTACCATAAAAGTATAGCATTGTTTTAGTGTTACTATTGCATCTGTGTCAGAGTTACTATTGCATCTGTATAGATGATTTAATTTAAAAAATGAAAAGCATTTTTTAAATTAAATCATCTGTACAGAAAATATTCCATACTGTTACACTGTGTACTGTAAATTCATGTGTCTAAAAACCTAAATAATTTCTTTCTCTCCAAATTTAGGCACGTCTGTAACCCAAATGTAATGTTTTTGGAAGTACAACACAATATTACACAGGGGGTGTGAAGGAGGGTTTTATTTATTTATTTATTTATTCATGTATGTTTTATTGTAGTTTGGATATGTTCTCATCTCAGTAAATTAAAACATGATATTATAAAAAATGTATTTCAGACAGTACAATAAAATTAAATTAAATTTAAAAATAAAAATAGAAAGAACTGCTTTAAACATGAATTATTTCCCATTCTTATACTATTGGTTTTAAGCACAGACCAGCAGCAACTGTTTTTTATCATATCTGTTTTAAGCTCTCAGTGGTTACCTTTCATGGATAGAATCCCCTGTGTATGTTTACCACAGTGTTTTTAATAAATAAATTTGACTGAAGCCGTAACATTTGTCTTATAATGGTGTTGACATATCTAAGTGGTAAGGAGAAGCCTGCAGACTAGACCTGTTATCTGCTTAGGCTAATATTGCAATTGCCACCCACTAACATAATTTGTTTCACAGTCACAGCCTGGCAGCATGAATCAAATGTTGACATTCTAATTTCATGCACACATGGGTGTTTGGCTGAGCTGGGCCCTGACTCCTACCCATCTACTACAACTAGTTCTCTCTACCTTAAACTATTTCTCACAGATCATTTTCTGCACACTTCCCGAGCCTGCTTGACTTCTGCCATCAACTAGGAACTGACTGGGTGCTTTTGGAAACCTAACCCTATGTATTAAGAATCCTTTGTATATGTCCTTTTCTAAAATCATCTTATTGTTAATGTGGAAGTAAAGAAATAGGCATCCTTGCTTTGTACAACATAGTGTCTTTAGTATTGTAGCACTGTCCCACACCTTCAAGAGCACTACTGTGCTTCTGAAATGACCTGTTTAAGTTTGTAAGTAAAGCAACACAATCTTCCTTTGCCATTTTTTGTTGTGCATTATTTCTGGAGGGAAATATAGGAATACGCTGAAAAACTGGTCAAAAAACATATGTTGACAGGACTAAGACGTTTCTCTAATTTCATTCACAATGTATGATTTAAGTGTTAAAAATTGATTTACGACGTATTTGTTTTATATCCATGTTTGTAGCCTGTATCTACCTGGTAATAAAATGAATTATATTAAAAGTAAAAAAAAAAAAAAAAGCATTATCCCTTAATTGCTAAGTTGATTTAGTCATGCATTATAGTGAGAGATCCAGCCCTGTGTGGTTGCACTGAGCCAAGTGCATGGGCTGGTATGCCCTTTATTGATGTTGTAGCTATTACATGATACATACAAAGGTTGTTCCATTTTTTAAGGTCCTGCTTTGAAACTAAAAGGTCAGTTAAGTGATGCTTACACTGTCTGAGTTTGGACATCATGCATTCGGCCACATACTATGCTGTTCTGTCAGTGGGAGCCTTTGTGTCATCCCTTGTGGACAGTGTCCTCTATATTTCACAAGATAAATGGATGAGGAATCCAAGTGAAAGTCAATGGCAGAGTTCCACAGGGTTCCAATCATATAATTGCTGTCAAAGCAGAGTGTGTCTTATATGGTTGGTGAATTTAATAGCAATAAACGTAATTGACAGCCTCTCACAGATAAGTGCATGTTTAAATAGACGGGTTGCTAAGGCGAGGTGGATTTTTGCTTGATTTAAAATAAAGCTCAAAGTTGATAAAAACAGCAGATCAACAAGTGTTCTCCATGTCTTGCCCAACAAAAAGCGAATTCAGACACGGGATGGAATAAGATTTAATTTACAAGGCATCAGTGGTAGTTGGAAATTAAGTGTCATTGCTTTGTCCTCAATCTTGATTTGTCCTGTAGGTGAGAATTGTAATAAAGACAGAGGAAATATCTGCCTCAGCGCATTTCCTCATTAAAGCAGCTGGAAATTGATGAGGGCCTTGAAGAACTGTTGATTTTTTTAAAGAATTTTAGCCCTTATTTATTTTGAAGAAGTCTGATGTGTGTGTGTGTGTGTGTGTGTGTGTGTGTGTGTGTGTGTGTGTGTGTGTGTATATATATATATATATATATATATATATATATATATATATATATATATATATATAAATTTGTAGAACTTTATTTAAGAATAAAAAACTGAAATAGCATGGTTGGATATGTGTCCACCCCCCTTGTAATAGCAATCCTAAATCAGCTCAGTTGTAACCATTCGCCTTCAAAATCACACATCAAGTTAAGTGGCCTCCACCTGCATTAGACTGTAGTGAGTCACATGATTTCAGGATAAATTTAGCAGTTCCTGTAGGTTCCCTCTGCTGGGTAGTGCAATTCCAAGTAAAGACTCAACCATGAGCACTAAACCATTTTCAAAAGAACTCCGGGACAAAGTTGTTGAAAGGCACAGATCAGGGGATGGGTATAGAAAAATATCAAAGGCCTTAAATATCCCTTGGAGCATGGTCAAGAGGATTATTAAGAAGTGGAAGGTGTAAGGCTGTCCCTCCAAACTGGATGACCAAGCAAGAAGGAGATTGATTAGAGAGGCAAATGGCAAAATTGCAAGAGCTACAGGCTTTTAAGGCCAAGACTGGTCAAAGTGTGCATGTGACAACAATTTCCCAAGCACTCCACAAATCTGGCCTGTATGGTAGGGTGGCAAGAACGAAGCCATTACTCAAGAAATCCCACCTTGAATCCTGTTTGAAGTATGCAAAAAAAAACACTTGGGAGATTCTGAAGCCATGTGGCAAAATGTTTTGTGGTCTGACGAAACTAAAATGGAACATTTTGGCCTAAATTCAAAGCGTTATGTTTGGTGCAAGCCTAACACAGTATATCACCCAAAGAACACCATCCCTACTGTGAAGCATGGTGGTTGCAGCACAATGTTATGGGGATGTTTCTCATCAGGAGGGACTGGGGCACTTGTCAGGATAGAAGGGAAAATGAATGGAGCAAAGTACAGAGAAGTCCGTGAGGAAAACCTGCTGCCCTCTGCAAGAAAAATGAAACTGGGACGGAAGTTCACCTTTCAGCATGACAATGACCCAAAGCACACAGCCAAAGCTACACTGGAGTGGCTAAGGAACAAAAAGGTAAATGTCCTTGAGTGGCCCAGTCAGAGCCCCGACCTAAATCCAATCGAAAATTTGTGGCATGACTTGAAGATTGCTATCCATCAACGCCCCCCAAGGGCTTGAACAGTGTTGTAAAGAATGGTCAAATATTGCCAAATCTAGTTGTGCAGACTCACAGCTGTAATTGCTGCCAAAGGTGCTTCCACCAAGTATTAACTCAGGGGAATCGAGACTTATTCAATTATGATCTTTCAATTTTGTATTTTTAATATTTTTTTTCTCAATAAAAACAGGAGTATGCTGTGTAAATAAGTGGGAAAAAAATCCTCATTTAAATGGATGAAACTCTGAGGCACTGACACAACAAAATGTGAAGTTGACATTTTGACTGCCACATCCCCAGGATTTAGATTAAAAAATAATAAAGAAAACAAGTCTCACCACTTCTTGAGCGTTTTCATTGTTGATCAGGAAATGAATTGAAGAAGCTGTAACTGAAGGTGTACCTATACAACTTACACATGATATACCGTGTGGCCATGTGCAAGGGGAAAACGTACTTTCCAAATGTTATTAACTCTGTGTACCCTACTAAAAAGAATCTGCATCTTTAAAAATATAATTGTTCAAAGCACAGAGCCCTGAGTTGCCATTGGACATAGATCCCTTCTGTTTAAGTTGTCTGAGCTCTATCCTAGGTGAATTCAGGAAATGCAGTGTTAAGGTCAGAGTTAACATGAAACTAGGGACTCAACTGTGGATACAAATGCCAGCTATTAACAGGTTATATTAACCAAGACATTACTCATTAGGATATGTATCTAAGTGAACTAGCTCATATATGGCTACTGCCAGTTATAAAAGGAGAGTATATGCCAGGTTTAGGATAGGTGTCTGTGAGGGGAATTTAATCCCCTTCTTGAGACATAATGCTACTGATGCAGGTGACTGACAGTATTTAATACATTTACTCAATGTTTTCTATAGGTCTAGTCACATTGGAAATGGTGTTATTTGTACTGTTTTCAAAGTGATGCAATGATTCAGTAAATATAGATTTTACAAATGTGCTTATTTGATCATGAGAAAATGTCACTATTTTTTTTTTCTTTTTATTATTGGTGCACATTATAGATTAACTGGGGATTTGTTTTATATTTTAATGTATCCATTCTTGTATTATTGAGTTTATTTAGATGGCACACAGACTGACACATGCTATTAAACTAATAGACATAGATTCCTAAAACTCCAAGAAAGTACTGAGAAATTATTTTCACCCTTTTGACATTAGCCACACACACACACACACACACACACACACACACACACACACACACACACACACACACACACACACACACACACACACACACACACACACACACACACCCATAAATAAGTGCCTGTCCATTCCATCTCTCCTATTTAAGGTTACATTTAGTTTATTATTCAGGTCACTGCCCTTGTGCATTAAGCAAAACATAAATTATGCATACTAATTACCTGGATGGGCTACCACTTTAATGAATTATTTTAATTAAACTGCAACACTGTGGTTTTGCACAGGATGGTCTATATTTCATCCCCAGCCTCAGTTAACCTTCATTTTTGGATGGATCATATACTGTAGCTGTAAGAGAGAGTCACAAGTGTAGTGTGTTTGATTACACAACAGGGCTTACCCCAGTGTGAAGCATTTTCATTCAAATTTAGGCTCATTTTAAAAGCATAACAGCAAAATAAACAAACACTACCCATTTACAGTATACGGCAATAGAAGGCATTTTCTCAGGTAGTCCACATAGGTGAAAATAAGTTGTAGGGTTTTTTTTTTTTATCTGGAAGAGGATGAATGGAACCTATAGTTGATTTAGAAGCATCCATATGGTAACATAGCAGTGCCACATATGGTTTAAAAAAAAAGATTTGCTTTTCAAATAGCCCATGGTAAACAATTTCACACAATGCCCCCAAAATGTTATCACAAAACATTGAGCTCTCTGCATCAGGCAGGTGCTGACACCCATGTGAGGGTCAGTGATGTTTATTGGGCTTTCTCCATTCCAATTGCTCAAATTTCAGAAACAGGTGCCTGATTTGTGCTTATCGCTGCTGTCCATAAAGCTGTCAGCTTTCCGTAGCTTCCTTGAGCAGCAATCAGCACAAAGCAGCTGTTTCTTCTATTGTTTCAATTGGAATAGCGAATTACCCCAATCAACACCATTTACCCTCACCTGGGTACCATCACCTGCTTGCTGTAAAGATAAGCAGGCAATGCAGCTCCCCCCTGAGCTATGAGAGGTTGTAATGATCACATTTGACTGCTGCAGTAGTAGAACATTTTAAAGCCCAACATACACGTGGAAACATGTTTCTACAAAAATTGTCAGGAAACTTTTTCAAGAAGCACATGGTCATTCCTGCTGCATGCTCCAAAAATGGAGGAAAGCTACACTTCTTACTGCAATAGCACTGTGTTAAAGAAGTGAAAAGCAGAGGCAGAGAGTTGTGTAAGATGCAAGAGAGTGGATCCGAAATCGTGAAAAGAGAGGAGCGGACCATAATAGTTTAAATGAGAGATGCTTAAGTTATCAAAATTTTGTTCCTTTGGACAGTTGTTCCAGATACTTTTAAGGAGCTGCTGAGGCTTGTAGGACCACGAAATGACACTGCATTGGGTCAGCGTACATATCAATAAAAATGATTGATTGTAGCAGGACTCCAAACTATGTCATCTTCTATAGAAGTCACCATCTTTTGCACAGTCACATGATCAGTGACTCATGCTCACAGTCTCTCCAGATTGGCAGAATGTTTCTTGAAAATGTTTCAAGTCTACTCCGGGAAATGTGTTTCCTTGCTGCTTGCAACATCCAGCATAGACGATGAAACGTTTAGTCTGGAAACATGTTTCCTTGTGTATGCTGGGCTTTAGAGATTGTCATGATGTCATTTTACTGCTGCAGTAGCATCACATTTTAAGGGGTGAGGAAAATTACAGATACAATTTGAATGTTAATGACATCTGTTGAGGCAACTAAGGTTAAATTGTGGTTTCATGCCTTAAACAGAAAAGTCATTTTAGTAATCATTTGTTATAAATGATTGTGGGACAATGCAGGTTAGGATATTGGTCAGCCGCTATAATTAAAATAATTGTGTGGAATGACTTCTTAAGGTTTCTACCCAGTTGTCCACAATAGTTGCAAACTTGAGTGGACAGGCATTGATGCACATCCATCCACAAATGTGAGGATTTGTTAAAATATATATATAGAAATCTATAAGGAAACATTGTATAAATTTTATATTAGTATAACAGAAATCTGCCTGATCTGAGTGAATCTACCCTAGCGCTCAAAAGAGACCCCCTCTTTAGGCATTAATTAAAATATAACTGAGTCCTGACCAATTCAGTCTGTTGCCATTTAATAAAAAACATATGAACTGAGTTGGATGATTTACTGGTACCAGAATTGATCTCATTAAAAAAAGGCAAGAAGATATGCATCATTCATTCAGTTGACTTAAAAATATCATGGAAACTAAAAAAATGTGTTAGACAAAAGATTGTAAATAAAAAATATACCTCCTAACTATAAAATTAAAACAAATTAAAGATGTATTATTGTAACTGCAGGGAATATATCTTGTAACAACCCTGGGGCTACAAGATATATATATATATATATACACACACACACACTTACATACATATATATAGTTTTGTAATATTGTTTGGGTAGATTGAGGTCTTGAGCTAAAAAAAAATATGCCATTCCTAAGATAGACATATCAGTAAAAGCACTTCAAAGACCATTTTTGTGAAAGCAACATCAAACAGTTAATCTTATAAAATGAGTAACTACCACCTTCATAATGTCTATTTCATTTGAAATCTCTAAAGGTACAGCATATATTTAAGCAGTGAAAGGGGGATGCTGCATAATTCCAGCAATAAGATTACATATAATTCCACATTTCTTTTAGATTGTGCTGTGTTTTTAGTCTCTTATAAATGAACTCTATCTCTATCTCTATTTCTACTTCGGTGCTACAGTTAATAAACTAACATGGTAAACAGAACTGATGGCCACTCTATCTGTATTATAGCCCACAATGATAGCTGCAAGTAAAAGGTTTGATTTATAGAGCTGTGTTTTAATACCAGTCTCTGCCCCTGAAAAAAATATTACAATTTTTGCATGAGTAACCAAACAATAAATAGATGCGACCGTTACTGTGGATGTCTGATTATTTTGCATGATAATGAGATATTGCTGGATAATTCACACTTTGCCTAAATTATGATTTTGATTGGGCAAAGGTAAATGAAGGAACTTTATAAAGCCATGTCAAGTGTTGTATAATGTATGCATTCAATGAGAAGGACTAGTTGTAGTTTCATATCGGCACAGTAGTGTGCTACCATTAACAATTGCAATTAACAATTAAATTACTTTTTCAATATATAAAAATTTTAAAAGGTTTGTCATAAAATATGTGCTTGGGTACATGAAAATGTGTAAATCTTATATATAAACTGATTATAATATATAGATATATATATATATATCTATATATATATTAAGAATATTATATAATATATTAGTATATATATATATATATATATATATATATATAAAGTGCCAAGAAATAGTTTGTGAACACCTTAGGATTTTGACATATTGCACATATTTCAAACCTAAAACCACAAACAAATTCTGATCCAATAGGTATAGGCTATCTAAACATGAGTATACATGTTTTAATTGCTTTGTCGAATAATGGTGCATTATGCAAATGAAATAAACCCAGATTCTCCCGTTCTAGTTACCAGAAGGGAAACACCCTCATGACCATGCCTACCCATGGTTCTCTGTTTTTTAGCAGCTAGACCCTAGCTGATTGCTCAGTTTAAAAGGAGTTTGAAGTTCATAGTTTGAGGCACTGGTGGTACCCTGCCCCCTGGCCGCCCTGATACTAATGCGAGGCACCTGCACATGAGCACTCCGGCTGCACAAATTTATGAGTTTTATTTATTTATTTTTTATTTTTAAAAGTCATCAAGAATGTTGATTCAGTCGCAATACAGGTGTAGTGTTATTTTCAGGTAAGCATTAAATAGTGATCCTCTGCGCTTGGTTCTATGCCTAAACAACTTCATTTAGAAAACAGGGAAATGCCCAAATCTGGTCCATTATACTGTTTTGGGTCTTTTTAAATGGATTATCATATTTTTCCACCATTGAGAAAATAGTATGCAAATATTTGTCATACGCAATACATTGTGTCTTGTCATTTTTTTTTTTTTTTACTTGTGCATCTTTGCTTGACTTCTCATTTGGTCTTGTTCTTGGTGAATAGTTTTTTTTTTTTCTTTTGAGAAATTGGTTGTCTGTTTACAGTTTAAGTTTTAAAAAAGAATATGTATAATTAACAGTAAAGGTACCTCTTTTTGACAACAGCAGAACACCCATCAGATCCCAATTGATTGCATATGTACCAAAATCTGACATTCTGTAAAGTTTTGGTAATCCTATCACATTCTGATGATGACTTTCTAACACTACACCGGTATTGTGCAAGACGTTAGGATCTGTTAAATAATTGGAATGTATATCCTTTTATATGTATGGATATGATACCAATTGTTCTCTTCTTGGGGTTTATTCCTGCTGATCTGGAGATAAGTGGTTTTATTAATAAACTGAATACCATGGTACATAAACAGTTATTTGGTTGAACAACAAAATCGCTGTTGATAGAAACCTATACATGTAAAATACATCTGTTCATTATCGAAATTTATATCTGATTCGAATTCTCACAGTGTGTTTTATTTGCTTTGTAATTTTTTTTTTTTTTTTACCTCTTCTAGACTTTCATAAACTCAACAAAAGGGTTAACTTTTTACACCAGCGTTGTTGTTGCTATAAAGGCATATCGTGTATTATTGTTCATCATGAGAGCCTGTATTTTTTAGTTTATATGTCTACTTTTATAAAACAAAACAAAAATTAATAGATATTTTGTATATATTTTGTTATAGACAAATATATATATATATAGTATATATAGTATATATACTATAAATCTATATATATGGTATAATATTATCATATTAATATTATATATTATCTATATATATATATTATATATTATGTTTTATTATGTATTGTTGAACCATTGTAACAAATTGAGAGACATTAAAATGATATTTCAGTGACACGTGTGTTGCTTTTATTGCATAACGTTACATGAATTCTAATGTTTTAAATGCTCTGCTTACTTTACTGGATGCAAATGTCTAGTTTTCTATTTAAAGAATTGTAGCCTGTTGAATGTAAAGGTAAATTGACTCAGGACAACCACCTAACAAAGCATGCGGTTCATTATCCTCTATATTTGTAATAATGATTATTAAAATGAAAATGCTTATATTTAAAATATATGTATATTCTGAAAGTATATTCCATTAATAAATAGTGTATACAGAATAACTATAGGTCTAGACTTCAACCATATGTATAATGAATCATGTTCTATATACCTCACATACACAGTGTCGGTTTATCATTTATCAAACATACGGGCAAAAAGTAATCTTATTTTCACCCAGGCAATCCAAAGCAATGTTTAAAACGAATAGGGCCGATTTACATTATCGTAGCACCATGTATTCTGTCACTCCTGTCAGCTCTGCCTTTTTTTAATCCATTCATGCAGTCGCGTATATTTGCAAGGCATTGATATGCCGTCCACAAAGCCCATTAACTCATAAAGAAGTAAATAAACACCCTAAGCATCTGTTGTAATACATAACTTTATTGAAAGGGAGAGCCAGGGATGATCCGAGACTGCATATTTAGTACACAGTTAGATGTTGGGAGTTTTCCCTGGCTGTGAATTAATTCTGATTTCTAATTTCTCCCTCAGGAGCCGTTCTAATTAATGGAACGCTGGTTCGGTTTTACTTGCAGACGCGCATTACTCACTGCGGATATACGCTGAATTGCTATGACAAATTGTGTCCTTTTGAGTTTAGAAATAACATTACTACAGTATTCAAACAATTATATTTATTTAAACCGTCAAAGTTACGTTCTTGCATATTTTGAAATAATAATAATAATAATTTTTATTATTATTATTATTATTATTATTATTATTATTATTATTATTATTATTATTATTATTATTATAATAATAATATTATTATTATAGGTATTAGTAGTAGTAGTAGTAGTAGTAATAATAATAATAATAATAATAATAATAATAATAATAATAATAATAATAATAATAATAGAACCGATTTAACGTTGGATAAAACGAAGTTATAATCAAAGTATGTCAGTTATATCTGCCGTGTAAAAAGCTGTAGGACTATTCTAAAGTCCAGATGCATGTAATTTTGAAGATAGATGTGTAGTACATTCTGAACAGGTCGGCAGTGTTTTGTTTTTTTTTTAAACCAGGAGATTGTGCTTTTTTTCAGAAACGAGTAAGGCTAGTCTAGAGTTTTATAAAGCTATCCTAAAGTTAAATGTTTTGATCTGTAAATTACTATAATGCATGATAGCCAATATACGTGGTAAATAAAGTAAGCAATGCCCTTCATTTAAAATGTGTGTGCAAAAGACTTTCTTGTAAAGTAATTTGAAAGTGCGACAATTTCAGAATATAATGGTGTTTAAACAGTCTGAAGGGACTACCAAATGGTTCTCCTAAAAGTTTAAAACCAGATGAAACAAGCTCTGTAGTAAGCACTCCGCGATTAATGCTGTGTACATGATGTCAATAAAACTTGCACTGTTGTGCAAACAGACTAAAAAGAAGGGGATAGAATGCATTTGAATTCCAAAGGAGTTCTAGAACTCGTTTCCTAGTCCCCCAGTCAGCAATGTGTTTGTGGAAATTCAGTCTTTTTGTCTCTTAGAAAAAAGGCCTAAATCTACATCGGTGGCCCAGTCTAAGTTTGCTATTCTTTGCATTTTCTATTCAAGTGAATGAGTGAATGAAGTGGCCGGAGACCCTTTATTTGATCTACTCAATTGCATAAAGTGACAGAATTCTAATATATTTGTTTAATATTCCTCGACGAGCTTTTCTTTTTGCCGCGCATGGGAGACGGGCCTACTGGTTTGGGGGCGTACATTCGGCACCTGGAGTATATTTCATAACTCGGTCCATGTTTGAAGTGATCTTGAGAGGAGTTTAAATGCCGACAGTGGGAAAATAAAGAAACAGATGTGAAGTAATTGCGAATTCCAATAGTGCGAACTGGGGCTATTGTAAGAGCTCTGCAGGCGGTCCAAAAGCCCCTCTTTTTCAGGCTGTAATTGAAACATAGTAATTAGATAATTTGTTGTTAGTTTAAAAGAAACAAGTACAACCTTTCACGTCTTTCCAGATGCATCTTTCTGTCTTTTTCAAAATGATATAGGCAAAACAATTTGTCTGGAAATGTGGAGATATTCACACACACCAAGGCTTTACGTGACAAATATATATTTGCTGGTGAGCAATATCATAAACCAGTAAATGTTTGAGTAATGTTCCAACATTTATTGATAAATTATTGTGAAATTTCAGATGGAAATCTAGCATTTTGTTGCCGAGCTGTTTAAATGTAGTAGATCAAACTTTGTTTTGTTTGTTTGTTTGTTTTATAACTCTTAGTAAAGCATGAATATATAAAAAAGAATGTATGTTTTATTTTGGAGCAACATATTTGGAAGTACGTTTGATCGGTTTTAGAAAATATCAAAATGTAAGAAAAACATATGTCGTTTAAAGAATGAAGCATACGTGTTATGCAACATAAAGTAAATGTTTTATTGTTTTTTAGCTCTTGTTTTTAGTATGGAGCATACTAACACTACAGCGCTAAATACAGAAATGCTAAAATAAACATAAGCTTTATGATCAATTTGTTAACGATTACTAGACTTTTTTTCTAATATTAGTATATATATATATATATATATATATATATATATATATATATATATATATATATATATATATATAAGTGCTGAACTATTTTGCAGAGAGAAAGTGTTTCTTGCGAGCAATCTGTTCGGTTGAAGAGAGCTTGATGAATGGCCTCAGTTGTCTCCTGTGACTATAGCTATAGTAACTTCATGCATTTTAATTACCCGCTTGATTCATTATTTTCACCCCTTCATGTAACTGTTTGTGCGGGATACGGTGCCTTACACTGCGTGAAAGATATCAGGCTTGTTTGTTTGTTTGTTTGTTTTTTCACGTCACAAAAAAGTATTTGTTTTGGGGGAAATTATTGTAACAATACAAAAGGTGACAGGTGAAAATGGATACTAGTTAAACAAGTTATGCCAACTTTTGCTTATACAGTTCAACCAATATCAGTGTCTGATTAGATACTGCGTAATCAATGACGTCATCATTGGGGTGTAATATTCTACTATTGACTTTTATTAATGTACTGTATTGTTTAGTTTTACTTATAATTTACTTATAATTGTGCTATGTAAAATCCAGAATACAAGCCGTGAGATAGTATTTCGTTGTTTTGTTTTGTTTTTTGTTTTTTGCTATCCGGCAAATCTTAAATTCATCATAGAAATATAATGATAAAGTTATTAAATATTATTTGGTGGCACATAATGTGTCTTTTGATTTAATTTTTAAAGTTATATTTAAAATATTAACAGATGCTTTTTACTTTACGTTTGAGCAATGCATAACAATATCAGCCTAAAAATAAATGTAATAACTAATCAGAAAGTAGGCCTAATAATTATACGAACAGAAATGTATTATATTTTAATTTACTGTATGGTGTTATAGTACGCTGTGGTATCCTAATATTTTATGTTGGTTGATGCGTTGTTTAAGTATGGTTTTGCCTTAATATGAATATGCTTTAGATATATAACAAGTTGTTTTGCAACACATAGTAAAACATTACTTTTTTTATAAACAGTGGTTTTCAGAATGTATTTCTGATGTATTATTCTTTCGCATTTTAGTTCTTAGTTTTTTTTCTGTTAAAATGTAGTACATGGCCTAAAAGAAGACACAGACCAGAAGTTTTAGGTGTACATATGTTTTAAGGAGAAAATATTTTGATGTCCAAGTTTATACAGACATTTCGCACAGTTTTTAAAAGCACGCATGCTTGCAGCAACAACACAACGTTTTGAAATAACATGCTTTATCTGTACAGAAGAGAAACATTTACACCATTTCGTACAAGTGGTCACTACATATTTTAACTTAAATGGTTCACAGAACAACATTTTTTTTCTGCAAACTACAGAAATTCTAAAACAATGAAATTAAAAAGGGCGTTTTTACACGCTAATATCACTCCTATTTGCAATAATTTACAAGTGTGTTTTTTCTTAGTGCACAGAGCACCAGCCCACGTTTCAAGTGTGTATATTTTAATGAAATGCTATATGATTGTTCATGTTTAAATAACTATGGATATCAATGATAGCTATTAGTCTTACCAGGTATTTGGCATACAAAATGCAACAAATATTCTGAAAAAAAAAAAAAAATCTGTTTCTAACTTTTGCACGCAGAGCAAGAAAACTGAGTTCACATTCAAGTTCACTGGACCCTTATATTTGGGCATTAGCCTAATACCCGGATTAAGGTTTAACAGAACACTGATAACTTCGTTTTTATTTACATTAAATGTATCATCTTAACTTTTTCGATCCACTCTAATCTATTGTCACTTTCATTAATGCCAAATTACGCATTAGAAGAGGACGCGTTTATTGGGTGGCTAAATGAATAAACAAATGACCATCTACATTTAAACTGTTATCATTGAGGCTGTTCCAAAACGTAATGACAAACGGAAATGCATTCCTTAAGAAGTTCAAGGTGATTAGCAATTATACACTTTACAAGCACACTAACATAAGACACAAAAATCTACTAGAGGCATTGGCTTCTTTTCTATATTGACAGTAAAATAACCAGGGATTGTTAAATGAATATCCTATTTAAAACTGGTTATAACTCTGTGGTTAACTATATAATGAAATTAAACATTGAACTATTAAAAACAGGATGCGAATGAAAATCACAGTGGAACAGAAACAAGACATGTGTAAACAAATGCAACACTCAATTTCCTTGCCCGAGCGATTTTATATGACGTTTTGTGTTTGTTTTCAAAGAGAAAAAAAAAAACTTTGGAATTGGTAAAAACCTGTGGTTTTAAAGTCCTGACGATCCGCCCGTGTCAGTGTACAGCCACAGACTGCAATGCTGAAGTGGGGTTTGTTAGAGTCTCGCTTGGGGTAGCTGGACTGCTTTGGCTGGTTGCTGTTTGTGGGGATGTGGGGCTGAGAGACGGAGGACAGTTCGAAAAGATCGCGGGGATAGGTAGAGGCAGCGTCGACAGACCTGGGACTGCAGCCGGGGTAGGTTTGATCGGTACCGGGATGGCCGGTAAAGTCTGTCCTCCGTGGCAAAGAGGCTTGATGGGCATCCCGTAGGCACTGTATTCATTGGTGACCATTGAAATGGGTGCTGATGTGTCTATCACACTGGTGCTGTACATGTGGGGCCAGGCACTGGTCAACTGGTTGTGCAGCGGGTAACCAGCCGACATGGATTGCATGGCAGAAAAAGTCAATCCTGCTGGCATCTTGTAC